>NW_010356504.1:103851-179198 GCF_000414095.1 Morus notabilis | reverse complement strand
CTTAGATAAAAAAAATCTGATTCGGAGCTAATACATCTGTCAAGACTCTCACTATATATGCTACGCCTGCCTCATCCGTTCTCATACTAGCTATATCGGCTTGTATGATAAACTCTCGAGCTTGGGTGTAGGTTACGGCTACACTCACCTGGTTCTGTGTCTCTCCACTCAACTGTGGTGCCGACTCTGATGGCATGACCTGGGGAAGGAACTGATGTTTCAACATGTAGCAAAAACCTTCCTATTGCATCTATGTTATTTCATCCTCATACAAAGCCTAGCAAAATATTAGGGCATTACCCTCCAACAAACTAGCTGCTAGCGCAATCCACTCGTCCCGAGCTATATCATAGGCTCGCATCACGTACTCGACATGGTGTAGCCAATCCCTAATTCTAGTGGGATGTGAGAGTCCATCGTAGAAGGGTGGATTACAGGTGTAGAACTTGGCTGCGGCTCGACCTGTAGTCAAGACGCCTCTCCTTGCTCGATGTGCAGCCTCGGTCACTATGGGCTCTAGAGCCTTTAATTCCCGATCCACGGATGGATGGCTATATCCAGAAGGAGTGGGTACCGACCTTTCTGGTTGTTAGAACCGTGAGGTTAGAAACGTTCTTATCCGTCCCCACAACGTATTCTCTCGTGATGTGGGCGCTAACCGTGATGATGGATGTGATCGATCCATTAGTACATGTTCCGTCTTGCCAAAAGAAATAAGCAATTTTAGTTTTAGTTCATAAACTAATTTACCTGGAGTGTGCAGAAGCATAGGTGCGGGATTGTCATGGCATGAGTAGGAACGCCGCTCTGATACCAAATGTGATGCCTCCGCCCTAGCGGCGGGTTGCCAACCTTATACTACTACTATTAGGCCGAGTTATAGTCTAATCTGTTACTTATTACTAGACTTTCGTCTCTTTAGTTTACGTTCATACACGAGTAAATATTTTTTTCTTTACTTTAATCCTCGGGTTCTTAACACATTTCTAGCATGTTATGTGGTTACACGAATAACATATCTTGCTATTACTTTAAGGATTCAGATATGGAACTAGTCCCCGAAAACTTGTCTTAACTTATTACAGTCCGTTGTTCTTTACTAAGACAATGGTTGTAATATCTTTTTCTTAAAACTAAATATACATACTAGTGTTCTATGTTACATTACTTTGCAGCGGAATTCATTTTCTAAGCGGGCGTAGTAGAGACCACTCCCGTGTACCCATGACATTTCCGCCACCTTGCATCTGCCAGTCCATCAAGCAAAGCCACTATATGACTGGCTGCTTACCTTTGTTACCTGTACACGAGTAAACTGATGAGCGAACAGTCAGCAAGTATAAACATGCACACATCATAAACTAGTAAAATTACATTAAGAGTTATGATGCAAATATGCTCATGTGAAACATGCTTTAAAAACTGCTTTCTGTCTTTCTATTCTTACTAATGTGGGCCTGAGCCCCTGCTTACTGTCTGGTCTAGTTGGAATCTCTACTCTTTAATATTTCCTCCCTTGGGAGGCTGGCGACCCGTCAGTCTCTTTACATTATTGAACTTTGGGTTTGCAGTTCAAAGCGTCAAAAACTTTACTGAATGATATGCAACGTTTTCTCTACGTGCACATGCTAACATGAAAATGCATAATACTTCATCCATACTTTAACTGAGCATAAAGGTAACCATATGTCGCCCTTCTGCAATCTAGGGCACTAAGCCCTCCAAACACTTCATATCACATCGACTTTGGAATATAAGTAAATTCATAATTCTAAGTCTACTACGGTTTACTCGAGTCCAGACAAACATATATGTCTATACTCACACATAATCCGCTAGGATTCCCGCTTGCTGGAAGTTCTTTCTTGTTGCTTCAGCTTTCGTGCCAAAACCTGTTTCATGAAAATAGGTATCAATTTCCTATTCCAAATCAAAAATCTTCATACTTAGATTCTTAAATCTAATTTCAAACTCATTTATGAATTTGACCCCTCTTGGCCGAATTTCTAGCTTAAGAGGCAAATCCCACAAATTCGTGTGTCTCGGTTTATGAACCTCAATCTATTCATTTTCGAGCCTTAAAACTGTTATTCATTTTCAAGAATCGAATACCTAACTCATTGCTTACTAACAAGATTTTAGGAAATTTTGGCAGAGTTTCGCATTATTTTTCTCGTTGCCCAAGTTTTCAATAACTCGTTCTACTTCTGATTTCGGTACTCGGAGTCAAGATTCATATTCATCAACACAGATTCCAACATAAAATTGAATAAAAACACATGTTTTTCATTTTCTAGGGTTTTCGGATTTTTAGTGTTAATCTAAAAAATTTTGTTCAATCGTTTCAATATTTACACGTTGAACTCCTATCACAGCCCCCTATGAAACCTCGGTTTCGATTTTCAGTTTTACGGATTTTTTCAGATATGAGTTACTATTCATCAAAAACGAAAAACATGAAATTTATCATGAAAAATCTGAAATCTTAATTCTAGAAGTTGAGATTCTCCGCTAGAATGCCTCGGGTTACGTTTCTACCGGACTGAACGGAAGGAATTTCGGTGAAAACGGTTGATTCCTTTAATTTCCCTTAGTTTTCTCTCTTTTCCCTCTTTGGTCGGCCACACTTAGGAAAATAGAACAAATGTGGCTTCTAATTCCTTCTTAGGCATTTTAGGAACAAATGAACATTTTATTATTATTTTTTATTACTTTCTAAATTAAAGATATTAATTTAATTCCCTTAATTTATTTTTACTAATTTTTGTAAGTTTATCACTTAATTTGAGTGGTTCTATGTTCCCCACATTTTTCTTGTCGAGACTCAACTTTTCATTTTTCAAAACGAGTCTCTTTCCAGTACCGATAATCTCACACCCTGTACAGGTTCTGTACTGCTTTTCTGGACTGTCGAGTACCATGAGTCAAACTTTTCACATTCAACCCAATTCTCTTGGGAATCTCATTAATCAATCTCCTCTTCTGAAATTTTCATTTTAATTGATTCAGAATTGCCCAGAACGCTTACCTTTACGGTACTGGTTTTTGAGCAGTTTCCCGTTTTAACTGACTCGGAAAAATCATGTTTCAGGAACTAATTCTATCTTCCTTACTTCTAATATTTCTACTCTTTTTCTAACTGGTCATTTGGTCACATACCAAATATTTCAGTTTTTCATAATTAAAATATACCCGCTAAAATTTCTAACTTTTAACTGATATTTCACTATTCATAACTGATATTTACGAATTTTCTCTGTAAAAGCATTCGTATTATAACTTTACACTTCTCGGGAAAATTTTACCCCGTACATAAAGTTTCTACATAACATTTTCTTGATCAAGCTGAAATTATACTACTTTCTATTCCAGAGAGAATTTCGGTCAAATACCAGACTGACCGGATTAGATCTAAAATTTTCCCAGTCGTTACAATATGGATGTGATTTTAATGGTTATTCAAATATTTTCTATCGACAGGTATCGTTATTTTAACCGTAAGATATTTAATCCGACGGTTGTAATAAATTAAATAATTGACCAAAAAAATTAATGACAATTAATGAAACTGAATTATTATCACGGTAAGTTATCAAATTTCCATATGTATGTATGTATTGACGAGTGTACGGTTACGTTTCTATTAGTAGTTACTATAAAATGTAGAAATTTGATGATGTGGTCTCATAAGAACCCAATTTCATTTAACTGTTACAATTTTTTTTTTTAGTCAACTATTCAATTTATTACTAAATAAGCTGGTCAGATTACCTTCAGCAATGAAAGAGGCTATATAATCGGAGTTTAATGCAACCAACTTAAAACTGATATATTAAAGGCATAACTGGAGAGTTTGTCATGTGAAAGATTTCCTTTCCCATCTAGACGAGGATTATGAATCTCCATTAAACAAGTTTTCCTCATTTTATCAACCCTTGAGAATCCAAGTAAAGAAAAGAAATTAAGAACAAAAAATAGAGGGGAAAAGAATTAAAGGCAGTCTCTTGAACTGAAGAACATGAAAAAAAACTGGCCATGAAGACAGTGAGGGGGACAAAGATCTTTGCTCCTTTTGGCCCCCAAAAAGAATGACTGGATTGGCATGTTGCCTCCGGAGACTTTACTTGTGCTTAATATAAACAAATGTTTCAAGTGCCTCCACAATGGATAAATGGTGTAATTAAGATTTGGAAACAAACACCCGTATGCATGTGACATAACGTGCTTTAATTGTCGATTGAAATTTCAATCTCTTCCTTCAAATGAGCTCACCTAACGTGTACAATGGCACTTTCATCCAAATTTTAACAGGAGTCATTGATTTGGTGGCGGCACTCTACAATACTTCATTAAATTCAGGGGGTATTTTACTATACTTAAAAATGTAGAGCATAACTTGCCAATCATGATAAGTAATTGAGGGGGAAATATGCCAAAGAGAGAGGAAAAAAAAGGAAACTCATGAACAGTACAACGACTGATTTCTTATGTACGTACTCAAGTCTGATTATCATGTGAGCCTAATTGTGTGTGTGTGGGGGGATCCAAGGTAGACGTTTGGGGTACTTTGATACTCAAAAACATATCATTCAAGCACCCTGTACCCTGAACTCGTTGTCGATATAAAATTATCATTTTGTCCTTTCAATAAAAAGTTTTTTTTTTTTTTTTTTCCTTTATATTTGATCTTTTTCTTTACAGAAATTTCTTGTTTTTCTTATCTAATCATATTTTTGGATAGAAAAGGAAGTTCAGGGGGCATTTATGAAATAACATTAATTCATAGGGAGTTTTGAACCACTTTTCATACTTCATAGGGCGAATTGAACCCTTTTCAAAAATCAGGGGCATGTTGAAGCAGAGTAGAAAGTTCAAGGGCCATTATCAAATTAATCTATTGTGTATATAGCAGGAAAACCATATTTCTAAGTGCAGGCTTTTACGATTGCAAGCTTGTTTTATTGCTGATCAAAACAAAGGAGAGAGAGGGTTTCCCTAAAACAATAGTAACAAACCAAAGTTTAAGATATTCAGACTTTAAAGAATTTCTTGAGGATTTCATGCTTCCTGCAGGTTGAAACATTTCAACACTCGTTAGCGTGCATGAAAATATAACATATTAACTTTACCCTTTATGTTAGCTAGGAAAATGTTTAAGTCTTCATCACAGTATTATTATATTATGCGGTATAAGTTACATAACAATGATAATAGAAGAAGCTACAAGCAACAATACACAAATTACAGAGCATTCTTTTGACGAGCCCGAATTTTCAGACATATGAAGACGCCTAATGAGAATGCTAATACGGATGTCGCGATAACCCCTTTGTTTTGGCTCAACATTTCCATTGCACTACTTAGATAACCAGGCTCACCTTCCCATTTCCTCACAGTATCTTCAGAGAAACTCATAGGAGCATTTCTGTGCTTTCCTTCTTCCTTCTTGCTTCCGTAGACCTGCTGGCCATTACCAAGTATATTGTCCTCTTTCTTTTTCACTTCTTCATTCCTTATTTTGTGTATGTTCATTTTTGTGGTGCCATTCACACTGTGATCCTTTGTGCCAGCAAGTCCATGTTCTTTCTTCTCATCTGCCTTGTGCTTTGGAACAACATCTTGGTCCTTTACATTCGCAGGTTCAAGTTTTTTCTTCTCTCCCGCCTCGTGTTTATGAACAATACCTTGATCCTTTATGCAAGCAGGTTCAAGTTCTTTCTTCTCTCCTGCCTTTTTCTTTGGAAGAACATCTTGATCCTTTATGCTAACAAGTTCAGGCTTTTTCTTATCTTCTGCCTCGGGCTTTGGTACAGCACCTTGATCCTTTATGTCAGCGATCTTCTCTTCTGCGTTGTACTTTGGAGCACTACTTTTATCTTTAATGGCAGTAGGTTCAGGTTCTTTCTTCTCTTGTGGCTCGTCCAGCTTTGGAACAACACCTTGTTCCTTTATACTAGCAGGTTCAGGTTCTTTCTTCTCTTCCACCTTATGCTTTGGAATTGTTATGTAGAGAATTCCACCTTTAAATTTTGCTTTGATGCCATGTGAGTCTGAGGATTTTGGAACCTTGAAATTCTGCTCGAATCGAAGAGTTTTATTCTCATTTACCAGCTTTTCTCCTTTGACCTTTATAAATCCGGAGGTAAAATATTGCACCATCACCTCATACTTCTCGAAACCTTTAAAAAGAAAATAACAATCACAAAAAGTATATGAAAGCATAGTTTCTCAATTGAGTAATTGTAGAATGTTTTAGGATTTTCTAAATTGAGTACTTGGTTTATGAAATTAATTTAAGTTCACAAGGAATTTTTTCTAGAAATATGTCAATGATATGATTTTAGGCTATTCAGGGTGGAAATGTTTGATGAGAATCAAGAATTTCTATCTTGGTTTCTCCACTTTTCTACAGAAATAAAATAATATCCATTATGTTCATCTTCATATAAAAGTGAACATTGGAGGAAAAGAAAACCATATCATGGGAACAGACAAATAGCATTTACAAGAAAAATAACCAAGATATTGCAAAACCATGTAGAGAATAGTGATAGTGAGGATTTTTTTATCAATACCAGGAATATCAATTTGAAGATAATGGCAATTTGAGTCCTCTGTCCAAGCAAAACTAGGTTCAGTCTCTACAACAACCGGCTTACACGGACAATTCGCCATTGATCTTTATTAAGCTGAGATGTGATGGTTTGTTTCTTGATCATGGAAACAAACAATATGTTTATATATATATATATAGGAAAAATAAATAAAACCATTCTAGCTGATCATGTTAATTTAGATGGTACAAAGTCAAATAGCTTTCCTCGCGGATTTCTGCATTCTTTTATTCTAAACTTTCCCTTGTGGGGCGATTAACCTCCCCTTGAAGGTGGCTTATTATTCTTCACTTTATGTCCAAACGACCCTTTTCATTGTTACATGCATGAAACGCCACATATTTGGTTAAGAATGTTTGACATAATCCCATTTTTAGTCTCCGAACTATAATGCAAGTCCCATTATGGTCCCTGACTTTAAAAGGTGCCAGAACAAGTCCCCGATCTACAAAACCATATCGCATACATCTAAAGACGCATAAACGTTACTCATTCTCCTTTCCTTTTCCTTGTCTTGGACGTGTGTATACACAAACGTTTCTCAATGTTTTGTCACACTCAGCACACCAATTAGCTATTCGTCATTACAAAAGAATAATGCATTTCACACTAAAATATATAGATTAGTCTAGTGACGAAATGATGATTTTGTCCATTTGGGGATGATTTAGGTGACTAAGGATCAGGACTATGATCCTGAGGGGGGATTGTGGAAGACATGAATTTCGAAGGTCTAAACACAATCTTATGTCGAAGGAAGCATTCTTTTTTTCAATCTGGTCACTGACCTCTTCAAGAACGGCGTGACCACCGCCAAGCTTGGAACATATCCGACGAGGCTCACACGCTTTAAGAAGTCTGTTATGTTTATGGAGCTTAATCACGGATTGAAGAAAAGCAACGAAAAAGGAGGAAAATCGGAGTAGCACCACAGCCCCGGTCAATGGGAACCACAGCGCCAGCCGCATTGTCACACATCTGGAGGCTTTCAAATTGGCGCCGCGGTGGCGGGATGGCGGCGCCGCGGCGCTGGGGCACAATCTTTAACAGAGTTCAATTAATAATGAATGGCAATTAGGGTCCAAAATACCAAATTTATAAATCTAAAGTCCAACTTGCCAAGCAACAACATGTTTCGAGTACATTTTGTGCAAAAATCGTGTGCATTGGCCAGGCCAAGGTTTCAATCTCAAAAGCTTATTCGAGCCGATCCGACCCAGCCAAACCCAGTCCAAACATCCTCTTTTTAAACTTTTTAAAAAATTCCTTACAAAATTCTAGGCCGTCCTTAGGACTGTCGGGCTTTAAGGATGGGCTAGTTTGACCATTTCACCTTCAGGGCCGAGCCGCGCCAGCACGAAATTTCCATTTGGGTCCTTTATCCGAGTCATGCGGCCTGAATTTTCACCTCTATATTGGACCATTATTGCAACGCGTTTTCAAATTTAAGGTCCCATTTGCAGAAATTGAAAGCGTGGGTCCGGGTTGCAAAAACTTCTTTTCTTTTGGGTTAATCTCAAATTCGCCCTCATAAAAATAGGGATTTCTCGCTTTGTTCCTACTACTTAAAATCGATATCCCTCCCAAGCTTAAGTTCCAGCTTTGGCACTTCCATTATATTTGCGCAAGGTTTTTACCTACAGTAATCACGTTTGCTAATTACAGTAATCACGTTTGGTCATTTATGTGGCCATATGTGATTGAAATCGTTAAAAAATTGCCGTTTATCAATAGTTATTGACCAGCACATGATCATGATGTAATCTGACTTCCACAAGTGCAATCTCATGACATAAAAGGACCTAATCTATGACTTTCTATACAGGACAAGAAACGAATAAAAAGAGAAACTTAACAACAAGCCAAACCGGTTCACGAATGGCACTAATCCAATCGACTAGAGAAGTTGCAATTGGCAAGTCATGCAAGGGCAACTCTAAAGAGGTGCTTACAAAACCAAATCGCACAAGTGTAAAAATGCATTAATATTTACTATTCTCTTTATATAAAAAATAAATTAACATTCCTTGCCTTGGACGTGTGTATACACAAACGTTTCTCAATGTTTGTCACACATCAGTAGACCAATTAGCTATTCGTTGTTACAAAAAAAAATGGTAATAATAATGAAATTCACACTACTAACATATACACTAGTCTAGTGAAAAATAATGACAATGAAAATGATAGTGCCCATTTTGGAACGGTCTAGGTGAGCAAGGACTATGCACCTGAGAGAGCATTGGGGAAGACATTGAATTTCGCTGATCAGAACGCAATCTCATGTCAAATGGCATTCTTTTTTCAATCCGGTCACCGACCTCTTGATGAACAGCGTGATCACTGCCAAGCCTTCAACGTATCAGACGAGGCTCATGCGCTTTTCGGGTGCTCTTCAACTGCACTCAACACAAGCTGTTTTAGCATTTGTGTAATCCAACAATGCCGTACATAGATCCATCGAGCTCAAACTACTAGAAACAATAGTATTCACTCTTGCAATTATTGGTATATCCATTTTCTCCACGTTAAAGAAGAGGAACAATATTGGGATGAGAGAAAACAAGTGACTTTCACACACACACACACACACACAAAGGTAGTAACATAGTTCTGATAGTATTAGCTGATGTTTACTTTGTAAAAACCTTTCTAGTTAACAGATAACTTGAAAGGGGCTTGTTAAGTTAGTGAACCTATTCTAAAAGAATATATATTTCTCATGCAAAACAACCCTCTCAAAGAATTCTCTAGGTACAAATAAATAGAACTATTTGATAAAAAGAAGACCAAAATTTCCGAGCTCTTCGAGTGAAACCGATGATAAAGGGAGCAAATTTGTTTTCTGAGCCAGTTATCCATGGGACCATGATATACCAATATTTAAGTGAAAAAAGTTCAGAAAAAGAAGTCAACAGCTGGCTGGATTACATCTCTTAACCTATTAACTAGTTATTCCTAGTCAAATGTTTCATGTAGTAAATTACTTCCATGAACAAAATGAAAATACATATGGAATAATGTGAGGAATGGATGAACAAAACCAGCCATAAAAAAGACAATGGCAGTTTGTTCACTCACATTGAGAATCATTGATGACTAAACTGCACAATGCTGTTTAATTATTGTTATCGAGTTGTATAAGAAGTGACTCGTGTAACAATCAAAGGTTTGAAACTATTTCCACCTTATGATTCCGTCACAAAGCATGAACAGGATATTCTTTTTTCTTTGTTAAACCTCCAGAAAGAGGAAATTTTTCATAAAGTTATCTAGAACTAAACAGGGAAGAGAAACACTTAGAAATAAAAGACAAACTAATGGTAACAAAAAGGGAAATAAAGGAAACCATAATTTAATAAGCTAAGAGCACCTTCAGCAATGAGAGAGGCTATATAGTATGAGGCGTTTAATGCCACCAATTCAAAACTGACGTATGAAGGGTATAACCGGAGAGTTTGTCATCCAAAATATTTCTGTCCTTATCGTGTAAGAGGATTATGAATCTGCATTGAAGAAGTTTTCCTAAACACATCAACCTTCAGAAATCAAATAGGAAAAGAAAAGAACAACAGAAGGGGAAAAAAATGAAACACGGCATCAAATAATAGAGATAATATCATAGCAACTGTTAAGTTCTGAAGCTCATCAAATATAAGACTACATTTTTCTTCTTTTTTTTTTTTATTACGCTGATCTTTATCATCTGAACAGTGATACACTTAAAAGAAGACATGTTTATTGGATTAATTTGAACGGAACAGAAGGAAAAGCCCGGATAGAAGCACAAACAAATGTTTGTATTTCCATAACAGAAAATTATGTTTGTCATGTCGATGAAAGGGCAGGACCGGATGAATCTGATTGTGCTACTGCTGTTGAGAGAATTTTGAACAGTAAAAGTGTTTTTCAAAGTAGAAAATGAAAGTAAGAGGCCATGAAGAGAGAGAGGGGGAAGGGGACTTTGATGCTTTTGTTCCCTCAATATTGACTGAACTGGCAAGTTGCCCCTTAAACTGTTAGTTGTTGCAAATTACCTTCTTCATGTGATAAATGTTGGAGAGTGCCCCAAACTGATGTATAACGTTAAAATTTAGAAGGAAATGCCCTCATGCACGTGACATGACAAGCTCTAACCGTCATCCGAAATTTCACTCTCTTCTTTCAAACGAGCTCATCTACCGTGCGTGACATGACAAGCTCTGACCGTCATCCGAAATTTCAGTCTCTTCTTTCAAACAAGCTCATGTACGTGTTTGAGGGTGTTTCCGTCTAAATTTTAACAGCATTCATTGATTACGGTGTACTCTACAATACTTCGTTAAATTCAAGGGAAATATGCAAAAATTAGAAGTTTAAAGGGCAACTTGGCAACCATGAAAAGTTAAGGGGAGAAAACATGCCAAAGAGTGATGAAAAGGCAACTCTTGAACTATACAACAAGAGATTTCTTGTGTATTTCAGTTATTTGCATAAGGAACGCGAATAGAATATAGTTTAATTTGTAATTCTGAAACTTGTAAAGTACAAGTGTCGGACACTTTCTAACTCATTGATCACATTGATATCTAGAAACTCTGTTTGATAAACATCTTGAGAGAGCATGATGTAGATTCCTTAACGCCAAGGGACGTCTTCTTTGTTATTGAAATGTACAACAGCAAAAGACGAGTCTTATTCAATCCGAAAGGAAAACTAGTTTCTTGAAGACCAAATCTGACATCATAGAGATGGGTTTAATCCTGAATGACGGACAGAACAACAGCCTAATAGAGCAGCAAAAGCTCCCTACACAAAGAAACCTTGACAGTTTCTAAACAGCCCTTCACAACCGAATAATCCGGGGCTGTCAAAGAAATGCACACTAATCTTTTCTTTCACAGGTTCTAGTTGTCCGGGAAGAAACAATATAACAATTAAACGATAGATTCAAAAAAAAAAAAAGGACTACTTACATTCTCAACTAGTAGTCCTTAACCTTTTTTCTCGGAGGAACTTCAAGTTTAAGCAACTTAGTGTACTGCAACACAGATGAAAAATCATAAAGTGGCTTCTAGCGACTCTTCTCACAATACTTGGAGGAGTTGGCACTAGTAGGCACTTTGAATATGAAGAACAAATACATAATAAGCAAGATAATATATATACATATAATTTTGAGAAATTATAAGAATAACCATTGTTTTTCATCATCCTATTATTTATGCTATTTTTTATGCCAGTAAAAAATATTCTAGTAGAGTATGAAACGTATTACAGTAGAATACGAAAAGTATCCTGCAAGAAAAAAATATTCTAGTAGAATATGAAAGATCCAATCAAAATATTAATTGCATAAATGATAAATTTAAATTTACCTATATCTTTTTATCCCCACTCACCTGAGAAACTTTGAGTTCCAACTCATCCCACTCTAAAGATGCCTCACTGCCTTCCACAATGCCTGTCCCAGCATATATCAATGCACCAACACCCTATAACTCAGAGTAGTCAGAAGAAAGAGATTGACACCATTAGGAGAGAATATATATATATATATATATATATATATATTTACAATAGATATGCTTTAAGCAAGACAAATTAAATGATCATGGGCTTGATTGAAAAAAAAAAAAAAAAAAAAAAAAAAAAAAAAAAGAGAGAGATCTAATTTTTTTCTGAACAGGTTTAAAATGCTCCACTGTGTCACAAAAAAGAGAAGTACCACATAGTTGTGTATGAAAAATGCTATGTAACTGTAACTCATATTCCTACTCAAAACCAAACAAAAGTGCTCAATAGATAATAGATATTAACCAAGACTTTTACCTTTTCCACTAAGGCTGACCTTATGCCAACAGCAAACTCACTCTCTCCTCCTCCAAACCAACCAACAGGGCCAGCATACATTCCTCGGTCAAATATTTCTGAACAACACGTGTGCAGGCATAAATAAGAGTTTATGTATGTGGATAGGAAGAAGCAAAAAAATTGTTACTTGGGCTTGTGATATAATGAGCACCCAGAAAAGGTGTATAAGAATTTTGCAGGCTAGAAACAGCCAGAAAGAGATTAAAACAAAAAAACAAAAACAAAAACAAAGAAGGTAAAATTATATATGTATATACCTGTTTCAGCAATCAAAAGCCGTGCCTCATCTGTTGGAAATCCACATACAGCTGGAGTTGGGTGAAGAGAAGACAAAATCTCAAACTGGAAAGAAACAGAACTTTGCACATCACCCGTAAAGTAACAATAAATATTTTACCATCAAATAAATTATTGGATTAATTTTAAAATTCCCCTAGACTATGGCTTCCTTCTCAGTTTACTTGCCGAAAATTTTGAGATACGTGCTATATAGCTCAGGGAGATTTTTAAAAAGGGAAAACTTCAAATATGAACACATGTCAAATTTTGTCCAATATTTGGATGGAATTGGATGGAGGGGGATTTCTTGCGACAGTTTAATAGTCCAATTTGAAATCTAACTACTACTTGCTTGTGAGGAAACTTATAATTATTTGAGACACAAAACTGTACTATTTTACCTCATCATCTTCACTTCTTAACCTGCCAGCCAATTTGGCATACAAATGTTGGATTCTTGGAAGTTTTCTTACTGCTTTCTTGGGGTCAACTACCACGAAATTACAGACATCCTGCAGAACAGAAATGCAAATGAAATATCCGTTGCAATGCAATGGCAACTTGCAAAAACAAGAGTGCCCAAGTGAACATACCTCCAACTTTTTCTTTATGCTTTCTCGCACAATGGAAAACTCGAGATGATATTTGGGACTGCATAATGAGTAAAAAAGACAATTACATCATGCAAATTGTTTTATCTGGTCAAGAAATAATTGAAGTTGTAACATCAGTGAAGTATAGTATTCATAACTAACAATGAAAATAAAAGAATAAAATAAACCTGGAAAGTAGGTCAAGTTCTATCTGAAGATCAGCAGTCATGGATTCACCTCTGGCGCAGGTTCCAGCCATGGCATCGCTCTCAATGTCGAGCCATTTTCTGTGAAACAATTGCTCTGGCTATTCGCAAAGTCAAAACACGTAAAAATAACTTAACAAATGTAAGCTTATTCACCTCTTTTTTTCCCCTTCAAAATAGAACTTTAAAACATCTTGTTAGGCAAAATAGGAGAAATGGAATTAAACATCTTATTAGGCAAAATAAGATAAATGGAATTAAACATCTTATTAGGCAAAATAGGATAAATGGAATTAAAATGATTTGAAGATGCACAACATTGAGTAGTAGAGAAAAGTGAAAGAAATGCTTAAACTGTTATAGTCGTTAATGCGATATGTATTGACCCTTACCGTGTTTCCAATAAAAGCAGGTGCATCAGGTGGCTGAAGGCAAAACTGATAAGCGTTTTCGCCTTCAACCTGCAGAAGTTGAGCCAAAGTAACAATAATTTTAACTTCTAGTGGAAACTATATGGTTATTTACAAGTTGTCATGTGAAGAGAGGATCAGAATACCTGTAAGCAAGCTAGCCATGTTATAGGATCAACATCAGTAGCAGTCACTACTCTGCTGCTTCGTGCCAGCACAACCTGAGATGATCCCAAGACAGGATTAATATACTAAACTCAGAAGAGAGAGAGAGAGAGAGAGAGAGAGAATAAAAGGTGGGGCAGGGAGAAGAGGCTCAATGTAGTGGAAAATTCCATTCCTTGTCAGAACATAAAAAGAATTAATAACGAAATCATATCGAATCCTATGGTTTCAGGAATGCTACATACATTTCCTATGTTTTGCAAATCATGTCAAAATTATCCCTTATGTTCTTATAAATCTGTTAGTTTACCAATACATCCCAAAAGCTTAAGTTGTTAAGACGTGATCCAACAATAGTTTTATATTTTAACACTTTCCCCCCACGTGTGGGCTGGATAAGAGGCAATTGTTTGAGTAAATATTGATTGGAAAACTCAACATGTGGATAAAATTAATAAGCCCGAAACATATTAAAGACTCAATACGTGATGATAACTTAAAGGGGATAAGCAATTGTAGGGATATGAACTCAGGACCTCATGCTCTGATACCATGAGAATTTTCTCTATTTTATTGATCTATAGAAGATTACAAGCCTACAACTTAAACAGTAAAAGACACCTAAATAGCTTTAAATGTGCTAGCTATACAATATAGAAATACAACTATTTTACAACTATACAAATATTTCCACAAAATCATATTAAAATGCTTCCCCAGAAATCGTGTTAAAAACCTCCCCTCTAACATGACATTTGTAACATAGGAGATAAGTATAGCATTTCTGAAAATATTGAGTGGAACACAGTGTATTTGAGAAAACACAGAGGAGGTTATTGTTATTTGCTCAAAGAAAAATGTGCAGTCTAGTATTATTGGTGTATCTGAGAATTATAATCCAGTAAATGAGCACAAAGTTGCTACAAGAAATTGTCGAGCAAAACCAAACTTAGTGCATGGATAGTAATAACCTTAGTAAGTGCTGAGTCACTTCTGCTTATTTTCTGTAAAGCCCGGTTAACAGCAAGATCCCAATATTTCTTGCTTGGGATGTTATTGTTGCTCAATATGAATGTCCTGGGAGCTTCTTTACGTAATTTTACAACCTTCGAAGAGACCTGCGTCTTCAAGAATCTACATGAGGTAACGGTACGAGGAAAAACACACTCGAACAGGAACAAAAGACACAAAGTCAACTCAGCCAAACATCTTAACCTGGCAAAGTGTAGCTTGAAGTTCATTGATTGCCTTTTGCCATGGCCATGAAAGGGCATCATCCCACGCAATGGTTGCAGCAAGCATCGAATTATGTTCAAACTCATCAAACTCAACCTGTCATTCAATATCTGATCTTGCAATTCGATAAATACTAACAAGAAAAAATGACTAATGGTTAAAACCAGTGCATCAAAGAAAATAATGTTTCTACCTGAGGAACCATAAAGTAAAATGAACCAAAAGCCTCCCATTCGGGCGACATGTTGGATCTTGCATCGAAACGGATGACCCCGTAAGCACGAATTAGAGGGCATTCTCTAGAGAGGAACCTTCAATCACAGAGATGAACAAATTTTGATTTAGTCTTGGTCCAGATTAATAAAAGTTAAATGGGGTAAAATCACAACGTTTTGCATTTTGTTCATACTTTGTGATTAGTTAAGTGGCCTGGAATAAACTAACGGATTACATAATGAATGAACCAAGCACTTGAGAGTGACTGCCAGAGTTAAGAAAAATGAATAAAATCATTTTGGTACTCATTAATAGCGAAACATTCTATTAGTATTCTGTATTTTTAATAATATTAAAATGGTACTTTCGAGTTTTTTTAAAGAACGTGATCTAAGTACTCTGATGATACTGACATTTAGGACGTAAAGTATAATCATTCCAAAGTAAAAAATGAAAGTAATTAATCCATTTCTTTATGCACTAATAAAGTAAAAATAAATAAATAAACAAATAAATAAGCAAAGAACTAACTATAATGTACCTACCTCTTAATGGACTTCCAGTGGCTGTATGAAAATGGATGGAGCTGCCTGAAAAAGACTGCGGAGCCCACACCAGCAACACTGACCAGATTACGATACGCCCACTGGTTGTGGCCACTCCCATTCCCATTCCCAATGACATTGCGATTCCCATTCCCATTCCCATTGGTGATATCAAGAAAGATATTGGAATTTTGGGTTTGGCTTCGACCAGAGAAGTAACAGCGTGGAAGAAGCTGGTCTTGGGCATGGAGCCAATCAATTGCATCAATTTGCTGCTGAATTGGAACCTTCATTCCACAACACTATAACTATGTCACCAATGTCTCAATACTCCCACCTTTGCCTTTTCTTTTTCTTTTTCTCTTTCTTTTCTTTTTTGAATTGATCTTTGAATTCTATCGTCCATCTCACTCTCTCTTTTTTTTTTTTTTACCAATCATTATCTACATCTCCCTTTAGTTGCTCTTTTTTTTTTTTTTTTTTCTTTTAATCTATCTCACTTTTCTCTTTAACTTTTAAAACATCTAAAACTTAACTTTGATTAATTAGTTTGTTTCAATTTTAATCAATTGGGTTAAAAAGAGAAAAAAATGGATGATATTCAGTTAGTATAATATGTTGTTTTACATGCATGCATGTGTTCTATCAAATGTTATTTTCTCTAAGCATCACACCCTTATTTAACTTTTTTTAACACCCAATTGAGGAAAATAACTAAAACTGACATAAAAAATGCCTCTCTTTCCATTAAAAAAAATGTTGTGTAATTTTTTTCACCCTCCTTTTTATTTTTAGAAAATAAAGAATAGATATTGAATTGAATTAATTTAAAACGTAACTCACCAGTTTAAGGGGGTAAATGAAGGGAAAAAAAAAATGTGTAACCAAGCTCATAATAAACAATTTTCATTCCTTATAACTAACCAACTCTTTAAAACAAATCCCATGTTTTCACTATATTCACTTTTCTTTTCTTTTCTTTTGTAATGGAACAATATTCAATTTTCGAATGCCTTAAACTCTTTTTTTTTTTTTTTTTCTTTTTTTGGCCAAAATACCTTATAACTAACTTGGGGTTCTTCTATTCCCCCCCCAAACAAAAAATGGTTTTTTTCTTTCCTTTTTCTCACCTTCGAGTTCACTTTGGAATGGTATTACACGAGTTTTTAAATCAAAATTTTGCCAAGCCTTTAACACCACTAGTAATGTTCGTGCTAGCTAAGCGAAAATCGAATGCAAGATAAGGAATAGCATGGCACTAGGTATTGGATTTCACGTTCTTCTATGCCAACCAACCACGTGGCGTGATTGCATTGGTTAAAAAAGTGTTCTTTTTTTGCTCTCGATAAGCCATCATCCGGATAAGGGAGAAAGGAAAGAAAACAAGAACAAACATGAGCTCATGTATAATTTCCATTAATTAATGAACCCTTGTTTTTAATAATATTTTTACCTGGAGACGTAAAATTCCAGAGGTGAAATTAGGAGGTGGGTCGGACTTCAATTCCGAAATGGTGGAGCAAAGCCTCTCCAAAGCCAGTGCATGAGAAGGGACTACTGGGAAAGTACGCGTTTCAATGGTGCCTAACGGCAAATTCTGTAAAAAGTGGGGGTCTCCTTTGCAACCATTCATGGACATTACACGCAACTGATTCCTCTGTCACATGTTGTCCAACACATGATACAACATATAATTTCATGTCATAAATTAATACTATTATATTATTAGTGATCACCATGAAAGGGAAAGTGGCTTACTTGGTTAGGAGGAAAGCGAATATTGTTGGAGTAGCAGAGACTTGTGGGTAAGTTATTAGTAGAAGAAGATATGCTACATTTGAATGATTCTGAGTCCATTAAACGACCAAGGCATTGCTTTGTTGCCGCGGCAATATTAGCCATGAATATGAGGGGAGAGAGAGAGAGAGAGAGAGGGGTTCTTGTTTTATGTTCGTAAATATGTATGTTGACTGTGGATGCTTATGTGGAGAGAATTGAGAGAATGGCTGCGAGAGAGCTACAGTTTTTCAGTTGGCGTGTAGTAATATATATACACATGTATGTAATGTGTGTGTGTGTGTGTGTACACACACAATTGAAGAGATATGGTTGGTATGCAACACCCAATAACAATTTCCAATGTGTCTACCAGCCAAGATATACGATAATTATTTGCTTTTCCTTTCTTTTTTTACTATTTTCACTTCATCAAGGAGGAGGCTTTGAACAATACTGATTTCTGAATTTGTAGACTGCACGTCCGGTGATTTAATGGCAGGAAAATGGAGGTGTCGCTTCCTACACCTTAGTTTAGAGTTTGAGCAATAATGCTTTAAGAAATTTCTTAATACATAAACGGCCTATGATTGTGATCAAAGAAATTTTTTAATCGATAATAGCATGAAATGGCTACATCCCTCACTAGCTCTCAAAATTGATAGCAATAAAACCTTAAGCACTTGGATTAATATTCTCTAGGGAGCTTAGCGAGAGGCGTTGCATCAATTAAAGTGCTCAAATTGCCAATAAAATTGCCAAATACCAGCACTTTTATTTACATTCTTGTAATACTGCAGTATTTCATTCCATTCACAGTTTAGCGTCTACAATTATGCATCGTTCATTTCACCGATTCGAGTTTTCAATTTTAGATTTCTACAGTAAAAAACTCTCAGAAAATGTCACATCTAACTTTTTCTGCTATAGTGAAAAACTCTCAGAAAATGTCACATATCAGCTCAAATTGAAAACTCGAATTCGCGAAGTGAATGAGGCCTTAGTATTTCCAAAGCAGCTAAGAATTAGAAGCTAGTATTTAACTGCGGTTATGGGCATAGTCTAGTACCAAATTAACACCTGACTTCAATTGAGATGTAGAGTTCAAACCTGCAGAAACTAGTATTTAACTGTTTTTTATGCATGAAACGAAAATTATGGCAACCCTTGAACCTATATCTTTTACATAAGAAGTTCTTTTATCTCTTTTTCGGAAAGAAAAAGACAGAAGAACACATCTGAGTCCTTGTTGGTATCATCTTTTCGACCTTAGAAACCAGAAGGCAAAAGCTATTTTTGTTTTCTAAACGCCCTTTCATGATTTCCATCTATCCAAACACGCGTTTAACCAACACAAGTTTAACTCGCGGATGAAAGTTTCCATGCACCAGAAGATGAAAGAGCGGAAAACCTAATTTATTTTCCACAAATTGAACTATCATTCTGCTCATACACCCAAGGAACTGAAGGGTTAATCCACATCAACAAACAGCCATATTAACCCGTACAAAAAAAATGACGAGAATAATCAACTTGAAGGAAAAAACTTGGCACTTCCAAAAAACTTTTATTCATCGCAATCAAGTCCAATCCTCAGTTGCCTTCTGGAAAAAGCAGCTTTGAAAGATTCGCACTCCGCACGAAGTTGCTCTTGAAACACACTGTGCTTCTTTAACTCCTCATCACTATTTCTTGGCGTGAATCGGTCTTCTTTAGGTAATGGATTGGATTTCTGCATGAATAGGAAGAAAAGTATAACATGATTATGAAATTAGCCGCTCACGTAAAGGACGATGTACACAGACCGATAGTGGAACAGATCTCCTATAGTTAAAAAGCTAGAGCTGAGAACCATAATTTAAACCTCCGTGTGTCATGTATCACTATTTTGCTAAACAATTTTACTTTTTTCAAAGAGCTAGACAAGATACTTTTTAATAATATGCCATGTTGGAATACTTTTACAAAAGTATGTGAAATAATCACTAGAAATTGGGGGTAAAAGTTCGGATGAAATCATTATTTACTTTAAAAAAAAAATATAATTGTCCCCCAAGCGGTACAATTCTGTCCAGTAGGCAGTTTACTAACCAAATTGTATCCAGCTCCCGGTCCAATCACCAAGGACAAGGTCTTTGCCTTCTTGGCAGCACTTATTGAAAACCCAGTATTGACACCACCCTGAAAGAAAGAAGAGCACAGTTAACAGATTTAAGCACAAAACATATTTTGAAATATGTACTTGCATGTGTAAGAGAGTTTTTACAATCCACTTTTATGTGCGAGAGAGAGAGAGAGAGAGAGCCAATTCAAAACAACAATCCTGAACAATATACGTTTTTTTCAACGCTAACATATATATATATATATTTAAAAAAAATGTGATTAAACTGAATTTATGTAACTACTAATTGTTGCCGATGTAAACCGTATCAAAGTCTCTTTAAGTAGCATATAAATTATCTCACCCTTAAGTATTCTGTTAATCACTCATAACTAAGAATCCTTGTAAACGTAACAGAGTGCATCCCAATATGTGAGTATAAGACAGGAAAACGCTTTGGCCTAAGAACCTCTATCACCAATGATCAAACAACAGGATAAGTATCATACATACCTGGTCACCCCATCGAACAGATTTTGCTTCCTTACCATAGGCTTGAATTAGCCCAGATAAGGCATTTAAATTACCCTTTATGGGTTCAGTTTGTTCTGTGTCATCTTCATCTAATTCATTTGACCATTTACTCCTACCTAGTTCTTTCACTTCTGTTTCATTCTCTTCTTCAGCATTCCAGCTGTTCTCATCCTCTGAAGAATCTAACGCACAAATTGTGGGAGACAAAACCTCGGAATCAAATCAGTTTCTCAAAGGATATAGATCAGGGAATCACTTAGCATAGACAAATACCCAAATGATTTATGTCTATGAGTGAAAATTTCCCATAAAAGATTAAAACTATATAATCCATGGCGGAGCCGTGAAACAATCTGAAACTTATACATTCAGAAACAAAACACGTCACAACCTATAAATTCAGAATGTGTCTTTATTATTGCTATTTCCAAATAGTAAAAACATATCAGAAAGAAAAAAGGGAGTTATAAGATGCAGATTTTCACCAAAAATGCAATGTCCTTTGAATTGAAATATGGTAAGTACACTGAAGAAAGGTCATACGAGACACTTAAATATCAATTAAAGGAAACAAAATGGAAAGAGAAGTCAAACTGTAGTATTCATCACATCCTGCTTACATGAACAAATAATCAATGTAAACCTCAAGAAATGCAAGTACGTATTAGTATGAAAATAAAAACCCAAGCATACCAAGTGATGTATCATCCCCAACAGCAGGTGCTATTGTTTTATCAGTAATTTGTCCTAGCAATCCAGATGGAAGTTCAACAGCATCTTCATCCTCCATGGCCATGTCCACCTGGTAGATTTGAACCGCAAAATCAATACGTCATCAATAAGACCACAAGAAGACAAATTCGAATTCCTACATCTTGTAGGCAATTGAAGGATAACTTCAGGCAAGAAGTGACTAGGGTACAGAAGCTATATGTAGACTTTTAAGTTATTACTTTATTTATTTCATTTTGCTAAGTCAGAACGCACTCAATTAAACTATAAATAGATGATAACTATTTCAACGATTAAGAGCTAGAAATAATAAAATTGCATACATACATTATTTCCCTATCAGCCCTCAACAATAGTAGAGCATGACCAAGCTTAAGGGATTCAAGCATAACCAAATTGACATTCGCTAATAAAGAGGAAGGCGACTAGTGTCAAGTGTGAATTATTTACCTCTTGAATTCCACTTTTTTTCAAGTCGTCTCCACTAAACAGTGACTGCAACAAAATAAAGCATTAAAACCCAAGCACACAAGAAAATACATGCCAAAAGAAAAGGTAGTCAAAGTTCTTTTATCATTGCAAACAACTCCTTTATGAATATTTACTGCATTACCCAATATCCTAACCAAAAACTTAAACTTAACACACCTTTACATCCACACGCAAGTGGAAAGATGGAGCTTCTTCCCATTCTCCGGCCATCTTTTGTATATCATCTAGGGTAAAACCATGCACATTTCTCGCTGCACAGCCCTGAAATTTTAAAAATATCAAGATAAATCCTCAATGTGGAAGGATATATATATATATATATCTGAATTGAGTTAGCAACAAGTAGGCCACTAAAAGATGTTGATACAACACAGTTCACAATTCAATAATCTAGGATGGACTCACCGCAGGATCCTTATAAGAAGCTTCTAATATATAAACTTCATATCCTGAACTCTGAAAAGAAAAAAAAAAGTAAAAATAAATGAAGCAATAGAGATAGTGAAACTAGATTTGACAATTCTTTTGAATACTGATAACCAAAGAACTATAACACCATCTTCGAAGAAATATCAACGGCCATATAGCAGTCAGTATAGAAAAAGGTAAGAAACATTTCTATTATATTGTAAGTGGCGTTTGAAATATAAGTTTCCTTAAATGACAGAAGCCACAGATATCTAACTTCCTCTGTCAATCTCAGGACCAAAAACCATATGGAACAGATAGCATATATACATACATATATATATATATATATATTAGGTGCTAGGATCAAGCAAAAATTAAAAACAAATAGAAAAATGCATTCATTTTTCCAAAAATTCTGGCCTTTTCCATTTTGACAGGTTATCAATTATTATAAAAAAAATAAAAATAAAAATAAAAATAAAACAATGACAACAACTTGGGAAAATGCTAAAACAACTAGACACTAGTATCGTGGAACAAAAAATAAATAATAATAAAAATAAAACCCACAAAAGTTTAAACCAGTGACCATATACAATGTCTTCGCTTATGAACTGTCATCTGCATACAATTATTTTGATGAGACATTTAGATACATGTACATATTACTGCATTATCTCCCTTAATTTATAAAGGATAACAAGTTGATGCACAACTAGACACTAGGAGCTCGTTTGTTTTATGCGTTTAAACCCATGGTTTTGAGTCTGCTACAGCGTTTTTCTCTCACAAAAAATTTGAATTACAAATGCCAAAATCAAGAATCACTAGTTTAAACGCATGAACCAAACGAGCCCTAGATACGGGAAGATCTTTACAGAACCCCAAACAACAACCTCTCCCCCCCAAACAACACACACAAATTCTAACATTTAGAAACAACATGAGACAATGCAAGACAGCTAAAAGAGCCAAAGTGAAGCACTATTTTTGTCTCACAGGTTAATTGAATTTAAATCATACACTACTTTGCTCGCTCTTCTATGAGCCCTATTGGTCCACATTAGAAACTTTAGGCAGTGTTGATAATGTAAAATGAACATATTAATTTTGTCCAACCAATTATGTTTGGCTCGACGGAAATACAATATTGCTAATTTACCAGATAAAAAATGGGTATTTTCTCTACAAGCACTCGAGAAGAATTAATAAACCGCACAATCATGAAAATATGTGTCAAACATTTTAAATAAAAGTGAAGTGAATTCAAAACTAGTTAGTCGGCACGCAGAACGCATAGCAGAGGTTGGAAGGAAGAGAGAATTGATGTTATACCTTTGCGATTGCCCAAAACTGAGCAAAATCGGCAACCCGCAGATTGCGATCATCCACTAAGACGAAGCACAAATACCAGCAAGAAAAGGATCAATAGCCGAAGAACAAAACTGCATTCTGTGGTTAGAGAAAATGAAAGCAGTGCTTGGGCAGTGCACGACTTTATTTATAGCTAAACTAGATCTCTTTTTGCTTGCTGAACCCTAGCAAGCCATCATAACTACAATAGCCTTTAACCACCCTATCTTGTGTTATGCTTTTATTATAAAAATTTCTTGAACAAACAACAAATTAAAAAATCTTTTCAGTTCCCAAAATAAGCGACACCTCAAGGGTTTACTATGAATCATCTTTCTAAAGAGAAAAACATCTCCAAATTGGAGTTAGAATCTAGCACTAGCATAAAATGTGAGATACCGAACATCAGATGTAGAAGTTACAGAGTCACTCAACATCATTAGGTCAAAAGATAGCATTTCAAGAACTTTGAATACCAAATTCGAAACAAACAGAAAGCAGGCAAGTGCATCTAGAAAAACCTCAAGGGTGGCCAATTTACAATCAGATTCAATGCAAAGAAAAAATAATAAAAGAAAACTCAATTAGAGCCAAAAGTTTCAAGAAGCTTCCAACCATCATGGAAAAATCTAAATAGAAAACTCATACCAATTATGAAGGTGAAAGCTCCCTCCTCAACGGTCTTTTTAAATGCTTTCAACATGCTTGCCCTATAGGCCTGCAAGGAAGACAAAAAAGAGCGTGGAAATTCTGTCAGAATGAAGCACCTCCTGAACATACACAATATTAGATAACACAAGACAAATATTAAATAACAATAATAATAACTAAGCCAAAAAAATCATCGGACCTAAAATAAATATTAATGAATCCATAACTAAGCTATCAGTAGTAAGTACTAATGTGCTGTATTCTTTTCTTTTTCTTTTTTTTTTTTTTTTGGACTTGCATTACCTCCTCCATTTCCGGTTCATAGCAATACTCCATCACTTTCTTTATGACTCGCTTCTTGCCTCTGACAGAACCCGAAGATTTTGTAAAATCACCTTCCTCGACCTTAAGGATTATAGGGTACAACTATTTAAATATCTGAAGCATTAAATTCTTCGAAACATGAAAACTAAAGTGGATGGCATAATGGGAAAAATAGAGAAAAAAAATTACAAATATCCACAGGAAATATTGTGAAGACCAAGCAAAAATGACACAAAAAAGTAACCTTTTCAACTTCTATCATGAAATATTCATCCATAGAATGAATTCGTGGAGCAGCACCACCACTTTCAACCTCTGTGTCGCGCAACATCTTTGCTAAGTAGCTCTTTCCACTACCTGATAGTGCAAATCAAAATTTTGGCCGATTCTTTAGTAAGGCAACAAATTCAACAACTTTACGCAGACATGACAAGAACTGTTGCTTTTATAGACACTCGATTGCACTTATATAAACAGTTATAATAGTTTTGTTTGCTTTTTTAAGGTTAAGAAATTGCACTTAACAAAGAGCTGGAAGCTGCACAATAAATGGCGAAGAACGGGTGGCAAAAGATGGATAAACATGGGTAGATACAAAAGAAACAAATAAACACAGAATAAATTGCAATGCTAAGATACTGCTCAAAAGGAGAATCCCTCTGAACAGACAAAATTTATACCGGGAAGTCCTCTAAGGATTATCACGAAATGATCCGGGCGAGTAGCTCGGTGTGGCTGCTTAAATAATTGGGAAGCATCAACGATTGTTGCCTTATCGGAAGAAGAATTTCTCAATGGAAAAGATTGTTCCTCTCCCATGTACTGTTTTGGCAACGTCCCATAAATGGCCTGCGATTCCTTCCAATATACAACATGAGGTTTTAACTAATTCACCAGTAGAAAAACTAAACTACAACAAAACAGATGTTTTACTGATTGCCTAACTAAGAAACTAAAAGAAAAGCATACAAGAAAGCTGTAATATACCTGCGTTGCAAAGCCAGTAGAAGTATGCATTAAAGGCTTACTATGGAAATACGGCTGAGCCAAGGATTGCCCTTCAGGAATTGGCGGACAAGGAGAAGACGTAATTGCAGATGAACTAACGGGAACGGGAAACAAAGACGGAGACCTTCTCGGCTGCAATGGCGAGTCCATAGGAAGAGGAGGCGGAGGAGAAGCTGGAAGAGGAGGGTGCACACCGTAAAACCGAGAAGAAGCGTGCATAGGATTGGGGCCCGTCCTTTCGGGCCGCGGAAAATAGCCTCCAAGATTGGGATTTTGCATTCCATGGTGCTGCGGAAGCTGATGGTTGGGATCAAACGAAAAATGATTCTGATTCCCAGAGCTCTCAGCTCGATTACTCTCCAATTGACGGAAAAAACTCAGATTTCCATGATTCGCGTCCGAATTGAATCCATTCCTCTCGCTCGGCGCGCCGCCGTGTTCGCGAATCAGCTTCAATCTCCGCTCGTCGTCCGACAAAACCGAGCCGGAACCGAAATCATCAACCCTAGGCCTCTTGTAGCTCCTATCGCCGTCGCCGGCAAAACCGTTACCATCACCGTAGTCTTGCGATTGCGGCGCGAAGACTTCTCCGTACGCGAAGTGCTCGTACGGCCTAGGGTTTCCGAAGATCGGGCGGTGAACGAAGGGCGGCGGCGGCGGCGGCGGAGGAGGAGGAAAGGAGTGATCGGCGGCGAAGTGGAAGGCGGGAGGGTGGGGAGGGCAGAAGGGGAAGTGAGGGAAGGAGCAGGTGGGGCAGAGGGAGTTGTGGCCTTGGATCGGAGGTCTCGAACGCCATTGTTGTTGTTGATAGTCCATTTGAAAAGGTTTCTTCAGAGGAAATGGGAATTAGGATTTCGGAGAAAGGATTTTTGAGAAGATTTATGGCGTCTGAATTCCGGAAGAGGAAGATGAAGAAGGGAATGTCGTCGGGGTAGTATGCGTTACAGACATATACACAGCGGGAACATTACATTATGGTTATACGGCGCCTCTTAACTTCAAACGACAATGGTCAGTTTTTTTTTTTTAATTCAGTTATTTGTTATTTTAATTTTTAAATCTAATTTAGGTTTTAAAAAGAACATCGGCATTCTCATTCTGATATGCTAAGTTTTTTATCGGTTTTATTTATATAAAATCACATTAAAATTAAATAATACGCATATTACACGATTAAAAAAAATTTGACCTAAACACGAGCAGAATCTCTCAAAGAATATATGTTGTTATCTCCTAATTTTTTAAAGTTGTACCTTTAAATTTCAATTACATAATATTAAACTTCTACCTTTTCTATAAGCTACATATTATATATTTTTAATGCTTAAATTAGAGTATAATATAGTAAATAATCCTAAAATAACGTACTTTTTGTAGAATAAACAGAGCAATGTGGTGATTGCAAGATTTTAGTCTATTTATAAATCTATTACCCCTGATTCAAATATGACTTGAGGTATAAAGTGCAAACCCAACCTCCCCATTCCAAATAAAAAGCACTATTTTTTTTTTAAGAGATGTGTTTTCCAAGGAAAAAATAGCTTTCTTACCAAAACTAGTTTTACCACAAAAATAAATAAATAAATAAAAGCTAAGTAATGTAGTCAACAATTTAGTTATAGTTTTGTAACAGAATAATTATGTAGTTATAGTTTCAGTACTTTTATTCATGAAATTCTTGTAGTTAGACACTATAAATTCCATACTCCACTAAAATATTATTTTTTATAAGTAATTTAGTATATACATTAGTGCTAAATTCTCTAAATTTTATCTCCGGTAAAGATTCAAAGTAATTTCTATTTTCTTAACTCAAGAAAAAAAATTATAAAGAAACTAATTTCAGAAGCGACAGTGCCAAATATATTATTAGAAAAATAAAGGAGAATAACAATAACAAGAATAAGAAAGCAAGTGATAATACTATTTTTTTAAGAAGAAATAAATATTCTTTAAAAAATACGCGAATAAGATTTCTATTCTTTATTTTTATTATTAATTAATAACTCTTTTATTAAATAATTATATTATTCAGACTTACAATTAGTTCACTAATTTAAATTTTAATTTAAATTAAAATTTAACTTTATATAAAAAAATTTATTATAATAAAAAATTAAATATGATTATTTTTTTAAGAAGTCTACTGTAACAAAATTTGAATTCTAAATTCTGAAATTATTTTTTCCTTGCATACCAAACATATGAACGACAAGTCGTCTAAGACCGGACACAAGTCAAATTACCCATTAAAGCCTTTCCAGCTCTGTTTCATCTGCACCGTCTCTGTACTGTTCTTTCTCTTCCTTCCCGTCTTCTTTTTCCGCCATTGTTTCAGTCCAACACAAATGTCCAGAAACAGAACCAAAAATTCGGAGAATCCCACGAAAGAAGAAGGAGAAGAATTATCAAAGAAAAACAGAGGATTGAACATCGAAGGATACCCAATAGAGGGATTGTCGATCGGAGGGCACGAGACATGCATAATCTTACCGACACTCAACTTGGCGTTCGACATTGGACGATGCCCACAACGTGCCATTTCCCAGGACTTCCTCTTCATCTCCCACGCCCACATGGACCACATCGTAACCATCCTTCTTATTTTTCTTCTTCTGCCACTTGGGTTTTCTCAATTTTCCTCATCATGTTTCTGGGTTTCTCTTTGTTTGCAATATTTTTTTGTTCTTTTTTTATGGTTTATAGGATTAGAAAAAAATGAATCTTTTCGGTATTTGGCAGTATGGATACTTGAACTTTTGACATAAGTTTTATTATAAATAGAATTTGTTGCAATCACTCGTTACTAATTTGATTGCATGTTAAAAGTTTTTGTGCAACTTGCAAATGATAAAAAAATGCAGAGTGCGTGGATGCAAATTATTATTCTTTTTTTTTTTTTAAGTCTGAATAATAATTGCAAGCGACTTGTATTGGCAAGTTTGAGATTTTTGATTCAATTTGATTAAAGTGTTTTTGCATGCGTAAGTAATATTGTGCCTTTTTGACTTGGTTATTCGTCAGTGTAAGTGGAGAATAAGTCTCAAATCATGTTTGTGAAGTTTAATGGCGTCCAATGCTAGGTCCTGAGTAGTAGCAAAATCTGTAGTTATTGAAGGGTATATCTGAAAATATTAAAGAATTGAGAAGTATTTAAGTTTCAAGATCAGGGAGCTTAGATTTGTTGATGGAGACAGAAAAAAGTTTTGTGTGTGTGTGTGTGTGTTTAATATCGAAGTCATGTCATGTGGTTTAGTAACTTTTCATGAATTTTAAATCACACGCTTATTGCTAAAGTTTTTGAAGTGTGGAGCAATACATACACTAGAATCATCCCTTACCAATTTAAAAACGAAAATAATAATAACAAGAAAACAGTTATCTCGTATTCTTTTAATTTCGATTTGCAAGGTTTGCAGATAGCTGTCATCACTTATGATTTTAAATGTGTGGCAGGGAGGACTACCGATGTATGTTGCAACTCGCGGGTTATACAGCATGAAGCCCCCAACAATTTTTGTACCAAAATGTGTAAAAGAAGATGTAGAAAAACTCTTTGAGGTGCATAGAAAAATGGATCAGTCAGAACTCAAACATAATCTAATTGGCCTGGATGTTGGTAATGTCTAATCAACAAATGTAAATCATACGAAATTTATTTTTATGCAGGCTCTTTGTAGACCGTTTCTTTCTAATGAAGTTTATGTTGGCAGGAGAAGAGTTTTATATAAGAAGGGATCTGAAAGTAAGAGCTTTCAAGACATACCATGTCATTCCAAGCCAGGTATCCAAAAACTAGTTTTATTTAAGGAATTTCGTTAAGACAGAGTTTTAAGTTTTTTATCTCATCACAAGTTTTCTAATAGAATTGACTGTCTGTGCATATATGTGGCAGGGTTATTTAGTTTTCTCTGTGAAACAGAAGCTTAAAAATGAGTATATTGGGCTTTCTGCAAACGAAATTAAAAGCTTGAAGTCATCAGGTGTGGAGGTCTGTCTTGACAATTTGTCTTGTTCGACAGTCACTTATTTTTCCGTAACCTTTATTGCATAAATTTCTTTCGTTTTAAGTGATCCTGCATTCAGTATATAGGTAAACAAGTTGGCTTTTCTCATTTGCAGATCACATACACGCTGACAGAACCACTAATCGCTTTTACAGGAGATACCACATCCGACTTCATCGTTGACAACAGTAACATTGATGTTCTGAGGGCAAGGATTCTTGTTATGGAGGTCGTTTGGTTTTTAATGTTTATTTATTTATTTTTGCCTATGGTTTAATATCTTATTTGTTGGCTTATGCTATGTATTGTTGGTGTCTCACAGAACCAAGCAATATAATCTTTAAGTGAGCCGTACAGAATAGTTTTTATCTCTATTTAGCTGAATTTATAAAGATGTAATATAGTTTTGTTAAGATAGTGTAGGGGAGATGAGAGAGCATCTCTTACATTATTACATTATTACGCCTCTTTAGGGGAGATGAGAGAGCATCTCTTACATTATTACGCCTCTTAGCGTTTTGCAGTCGAATATACTTTTCGTCTTATCCCTTGCATGAGTCGTGCACATGGGTCCTAGGTCAATTTGTATATCTCATTGACATGTCATGTATGACTTCATGCACAAAACACGGCATGCATTCATGCTCCGCTCATATCCGTTATCTTCGCATTTGCAGAGCACCTTCCTCAACGACTCAGTTGCAGTGGAGCATGCTAGAGAGTATGGACACATTCATCTGGCTGAGGTCAGCTGCTAATCTCTTAGACAGTTTTTGTTTCATGTATTGCTTGATTTCGAGGCTCGTATCAATATATGGTCCTTATTCTTTAAATTTGTTTCTAATGAGGATGTCCATTTATCCAGATAATAAATCAGGCAGAAAAGTTTCAGAACAAAGCAATTCTTCTGATTCACTTTTCAGCTCGTTATACGGTTAAGGTACATCTTTTGTTTTTCTTTTAAAGATCTCATTTCCCGCAATTGTTTGTTATAATTCTATCATTGAGCTTTTTTTTCTTTTTGGTTAATGGTTCATTAGGAAATTCAACAAGCAGTATCCTCCTTGCCTGCTCCTTTAGCGGGACGGGTTTTCGCTCTTACAGAAGGCTTCTAAGAAAGGAACGGAATGCCAGAACTTTGTGCGCTTTTGGCTCTTCAAGAGTGATTTAGAGAGACCATTTGTTTTCTTATGCTAGCAAGTTTGGCGCCTTGAATTTGCATGCTAAACACAACGCGTATGCCACAGGAGGAGGTCTTTGTTGGAGGAAATATGAAGGGGCCATATGATCCGATTACGCAGACAACCAAGTGGGCGAGCATATCAGCTTCCACTTAGAGGCCAAGTCGAGTGGGGCTCATTTGACATTGTTAATGCTTAGGCTTTTAGGAAGTAGAATAAGAAGAGTAAAAGTTGCAACTTCTCTGCTTGTATCAGAAACAATATTTCAGATGTTTAATTGGGCAAAATTTGATATTTGAGCAATAAAAATATCAAAGTGAAGTTAAAAAAAAAAAATTATCATCCAAGCTCTGATGCTAGTTTCAAAATCTTCTTATAAGAGCTTTTTGAGCAGTTACATTGTTTTGTGGTATTGACTAATATAGTTATTGGACTAAAAATTATATTAATTAAGAGTAAGAGGTAAAAATCTAAATTCGTGCATTCTAAAATTTGTCTCTTTTTGCCATGAATTATACAGCAGTGGGCTTTGTGGTGGCGTGAGTGAAGCTGAACTGAATCCATCCTTGAATACTGGAACCCGGGATTTTTGCCTTGGACGAAAAGCACTAGGAACAGAACAGCACCCCTTTTGGAAAAACAAGCCTATAGACCTTTTTTGCACTTATTTGGAAACGTCCATCCTTATTTTCAAATAACACTTTCGATTATTCAGCAAAAAAATAACACTTTCGATTAGCTTTCATATAATATGGCTTCTCATATCTTCTCACCTTCAAACCCCATCATCCATCGTCGTTTTGATTAATCATAATTTAGCATCAAAAGTAGTTGGCTTAAACCTGTTTAGAAAAGAGTCTTTTCCAAAAGCTTAAAAATGGCAAATGGCTATCTTGTTTTAGCTCGGACATTTACAATGGTTATCCCAGTTATTGGTTTAACATAATAGCTGAAACAATTATCGTGAAACGATCAAGAGAAGAGAGAGATAATTGGAACTCAAGAACCAAAATTCCTCTGATTTTATTCTAGAAATCAAGAAAACGGCTACAGGGTGTGTTTCTCATATGTATAGAAGCGCTAACATGCTCGTTCTCGTCAGAGGTTTTTAAGCTATCCGAGTTTCTAGTCAAGTCAACAAGACTTTATTCTCAGTCCTCAAGTAGAAGGTGGAATTTCCCATTGCTTAGGCAGGGGACCAAAATCATAGATGATTTCTCGGTGACATGACCACACAAGTTTTATTGCTTCCGGGGTCCCAATCCCAGCGCCCCTCGGGTCACCGGCCGGTCCAAACCTGTCATAAAAACATCATGTTATTTCAACGTAGTTAAGCAATTAAACAAGCTCCTGATGGATTTTAAGGGGGGAAAACGAAAGAAACGTATTATGCTAACCAATGATTCTGAGGAGCTCCAGTTGTTCTAGCTCTTAGTCCAGCATATGTAGTCCCATTCACTGATTTACCAATAACTTCCTGCAAATTTGCATTTGACAGTAAAAATCCATCCTCAAGAGAAGTGAATTATTCTCTTATTATGAAAACAGAAGCACTGTTATGAAGTTCATGAAGCCACCCAAAAACTCTAGGTGACAGCTTTTTCAGTTTCAATGTCCATGTAAAAAAGGGGCTACTCTCAACTGTTACGTAGCAACTATTTTTATAGAAGACATATAAGTATCAGTTCAATTTACGAGATTCTTGCCTGCAGAAAGTGAATATCATTTGAAACAACTGCAGCCGTCAAATGCGCATGCATCTTCTCAAGAGCATCCAACACCAGTGGAAGTTGATCTTTCTTATAATCAGTAATAATCTAAAAGCAAATACACCAATGTCAATCACATACACATGTTTGTCGGATTGTTTTAAGAACGTTCACAAAGCAGATAAATCTGAAGCTTGAAAAACTTTAAAACATGTTTTCTGTTCTTTTACCTGGAATGGTCCAAAGATTTCTGTAGTTACAAGTTCATAATTTTCATCCTTCAAGAGTTCTTCCAGAGGAACGTACACAGCTGTCGGTTTAAGAGCACCATATATAGGTGGAATGGAATGATTCTCCAAAGGTTCACCACCAAAGAGTAGCTTGGAGCCGGGTATCAGGAGCAATTTATTAATGTGCTCAAGCATTGCACCGGTTGTAAACTGAAACCACAAATAATAAGCAAAGTCAATGTGATGTTTTTGGTTTGCTCCCACATTAATATTAGTAGCATGAAAACTTATGTATGATCATTGGCTAAGAAGAGTAAGAAATAATATTTAAAATAAAAATAGGAAAAGGATAAGAAAATCGTGATAAAAATTTGCCCAAGTAACCCAAAAATACCATAGAATCCTACTTTAATGACATAAATTTCCATGTTGATTAAATTCTTAACCGGATAAATACTTCAACAGTTTGTGGATTGACCACATAGCGCTTGATACAAATGGGATATGCAGTTCAATAACCAACCATGATTGACAAGCTAAGATAAAGACAAATAATAGACAATCAATTGAACTTTCTCTAATTGTATCCATGACATGCTTTTGAGCAGAAAAACCCATTCAATTGAAGCCTGATAAACATGGCTAACATCTCGATGCACTTGAACCATTCCAGACAACTGGGGTAGAGATTAATCCAATCTACAAGAAGTCAGGTAGCTAGAAGCGTCTGTCTAGAGTGGTATTGAAAAAGACGCATTAAAATAACAGTATAAGTAAAGCATGCATACTGTAAGGACAGGGCCAATGGTTAAATCTTCCAGCTTCCTTCTCGCAGCAAGTTCTCGCATTTTCGATATCAGCTTACTTTGGTTCCAGTTCTGCAAATAAAAGCAAAGAAAGAAGTAAACAGGAGACTGCTTAGTAAACTTGAAATGCCTGAATTCAAACTATACATGCATGGAAATGTGATAAAAAGTTAGAAATATTGATGATTATCTTCTAGTCTTGGACACAGATTCAAAACACCACCAAAAACTATATACAAAATCCTCAAACTAACCTCATGCATAAACAGAATTGATTGTGCAGAGCACTTCTGACCACTGCATGCATATGCATCTTGATCACAAACCCATGCGACGTAATCCTCCTGCCAAAGAGAAACTAATAGGGATTAATAAAAGGACAAATATAATCTTCATATATAATGCACCACCAACATCTTTTGTGGTAGTTGGTTGTAAGAAACCTCTTGAACATCAGGCCCCAAGATTTTCCAGTCAAATCCCGCATCTTCCAACTTAATGCGACCCTTTAGATCGACAGCCAATTTATCCGCCACTCTTGAGCTTCCAGTAAAGAGAGTCATCCGCGGATTTGCCTGTTCGTAGCACAAGCAAAATGCAATCTTTTATGAACCCTCATTAAAGACCTAAATGTGCAAGTATGCACCTAAATCTGAAAGAGCAAAAAATTGTAGCGAAGAGCTTTGACGCAATTCTTGTCATAAAGAAATTGGAGAGTGTTTAATATTGCTTTTCGGATCCACTTTTCAACAAGCACAGGTTTTCATAGAAGAAGGATGCTATAACATCCTCCAGGGAGAAAAAGGAAAAACTACAGCTCCATGTTAATCATATCGAAAGTAAGCATATCTATCATGGTAATTACACGCATTCAATAGCTTATTCAACATATATTTGTGTGTGTGTGTGTGTGTGTGTATGTATATATATGAACCAAACCTCTAATAGCAGCTTGTTCATTGTCTTCCCATCAGAATTGATGAAGTCAACATCTTCTGCTGGTAATCCAGCGTAATGAAGCAGCCTCATCATTTGGTCCATAACAATGCTCACCTAGTTTCCATTATGTCAGTAATACACGGAACAAGAAGAAACTATTAGGAAACAATCAAACCAAAAGTTTAGCAAAAGGATCACAGAAGAGAGAATCCGAAGGAAAACCAAAAAGGGGAAACATGTCCAACTATTTCAGTTACTCCTAATCTTTAGATGCGTTTAATTTATACCAACATATTGGTGCTTTAAACCCTCACCACCAACATCTCTGATGAACTCAAAAGGGTGTAAATTAGGCCAGGTAACACTTATGAAGTCCAGTTATTTATCTGAATCACTTTTGTGTGTAAATTAGGCTAAAATCTTTCCAAAGAAATTAGTATGTTCAAATACCAGCTCTCTAAAAGTGGTATTCCTCAAATCACTCGAGGTGATACCAAAGGACCATAACATAGACCATCCAATGCAATCCGTAGGAATACAGAATGGCATACCTTGCTATCAACTTTGAGAAGGGGCTTGTTTCCCATATAAAGTGCACCCATCAACTGAAGTACAGGAATTTCTAGTGGAAAATTAAACGGAGTAATGATGGCAACCTGGACATAAAATCCTTTCAATATTAAATTGTATAATGAAGTACATAAGTTATGTAATGAAAGAAACTTTGTGAAAACAGTTTAAACGGGAAACGAATAAATATCTATGCCTCCTCAAAAAGTAGTTACAGAATAGTTGGAGGCATACATCTGATAAATACATTGTTGCTTCAGGCTTGATTTATATAGTGAAGATCACTAATAAAGGCAAGGATTTCATATCTGCTATACAGTAAAGTATGTTTGGAGTCGAAAGTCTTACAGGACCATAAGGCCAACGAAATCCATGACTTTGCTGTCCAAGATGATTACCAGGTACCCCAAAAGACCTCGCAAGAAAACGGACCTGCAAGATCCGCAGAAGATAGAAGGTTCATAAAAATTGAGAGAAGGTAAACCAGCCAGAGATATTGTAAACAAAAGTAATTACATCAAATCAATTTTAAGGCAATCTTTTAATCTATAGTTAGATCTAGGACACGTACAACAACAACAACAACAACAAGAAGCCTTAATCACAACTTAATTGGAGTCGGCTATGGATTTCACTTTTCCACACGGCTCTGTTCGAAATTATACTTTCCTGAAGGCCTAGATCTAGAATGTCTTTCCTAACGACTTCGGTCCACGTAATTCTTGGTCTACCCCTCCCTCTCCTAGTATTAGGTATAAGAATGTCCTCCCAAGCACGGACTGGTGCTTCTAGCGGTCTACGTTGGACATGCCCGAACCACCTCAAGCGGCATTCACGCACCTTATCTTCTATTGGTGCTATGCCTACTTTACTACGAATAACTCATTCCTTATGCGATCCATTCTCGTATGGCCACTCATCCATCTTAACATACGCATTTCTGCCACACTCATTTTAGATATATGTTGTCTCTTAATGGCCCAACATTCACTACCATATAACATAGTTGGGCGGATTACAGTCCTATAGAACTTTCCTTTCAACTTAATAGGCATCTTGCCGTCACATAAAACTCCCATAGCATTCTTCCACTTAACAAGCCCTGCCTTAATCCTATGTTGAATATCCTTTTCTATATCTCCTTCGTATTGTACTATAGACCCAAGGTACCTAAACTTCCAAGAAGCCCCAATCTCCACACCATCTAAAGAAATTCCATATCCAACAGATACCAATCCCATTTCACAATGTTGTTTCCCCCCAGCTTCTAAAGTAAATAAGAAAAGGATCGAGTCGACTAACATGTCTATACCTGATCACCAGAGAAATTTTCTAGAAACTTCCGAGTAACGTAAACTTCCGCATAAGCTTGCTGGTAACTCTTTGGAGAAACCCTTTGTATTAACCTCGTGAAGAAATCAGAAACCTGGAACCGAAAACAAAATTATTCCTATGAGCATCGGTCTTAGGGGAGTTAAGAGAATATAGTCCTTTAGTTTTGGACATGTTACCTTTGGCTGGGAAAGCAAGTGAGCTGCCTTAGCAGATATATCGCCAAACAAAAGGTACCTGTTAAACAATATTGCAGTTCCTTTTGATCAAAGAAAAATTCTACGAGTATCTCATCACATTGCCCTCCAACAAGGTATATATGGGTGAATTGAAGACAACATTGGCGGAGTACAAACAAGTAGTAGAAGAACAACAAATACAAACCTTTCTGGATCTTTGAAGGGATTATGAAGTCCATGTTTGGGACACTTGGACAAGCTCTCCACAAACGGCTGAAAAGCAGTTAAACAGACGGAAATATTTAGTTAGATGCAGATACACCGTCGAATCATTCAAGCTCTACGTAAGAGGATATGATGTAAAAGCACCAAAAGCTGCCTAAAGGAATGAACAAACCGTATGCTTGGTTGGCAAAACATATCCACATGCCCAACAAAGGGAAAGTTCAGTTAAAATTTGAAGCACTAAATGCCACCAAACACAACATTAAATGATATACCTGAGTTCCTTTTTCATCGATTTCAGCAACTTTAATAAACGGTTCCCCATTCAAAGGATCTACCAGTGTGTTCCAACATGGAGATGTTGTCCATTTACCCTGAACTAAAAATTGAGATCTTTTACTTGCATTTCACAAAGGATACAAAGAAAGTCAAAGAAAGCAGAAACTAAATAGAGAAAAGTAAGAACTATTCTAAAGTATTATAATTGAATAAATCCTTATATGGGTATTGAGCTCTGCAGGACCAGTTTCCGTTGGGAGAAAGCATAATGTTTGAAGAGGGATGCTAACAACAGTAGCGAGTGGCGCAGGTGCAGGATCTAGGCCCCCCATTATTATGGGAGCCATGTGGGTCTTGGGTCCGTGAGCCATGTGGGTCTTGGGTCCGTGAGCCGGCCCACATAATTCAATGTCCAAATCTTGCACCTGCGCTACCCGCTAGTGCATTTAGCATTTCTCTGTATTGGAATCATGTCCAATGATGAATGTTATATATGTTGCTAAAACCTACCCAAGTTGTGCACTTCAGCTGGTTTTGAGCCTGATATCTCCTCGACTTCTACAGTTGCAAAGGGTAAAGAATGAACTGATCTGCCATAAAAAAGAAAATATATATATATATATATATTAAAAAATTAAAAAAAAACATATTACATATTGTAAATAAATACAGATATCTGGCGCATTTGGCTTTGAAATAATATTTAAATACCATATAGGACTATAAGTCTATAACAACAAAACCATTATTATTTGAGAACACCAAAACAGAAGTGAAACGCATACCCATGTAGAAAAGTATCCACAAAAACAATGTGATCTACCAATCTATTAGACTATTTTCATAAACACGAACAAAAATAATCAAATTCAGCCAATTAAAAAAAAAAAAGCATTAGTATCTAAACATAGATATTGTCAAAACCATCCTACCCTTCAAAAGACTATTTATAATTCTCTTCTCCTTTTTTCATATTAAAACCTAAACCATCAAACACACATCAGATTGCAAGTGATATCACCGTAAGGGAACAACTCAAAAACAGAGAAAGGAAACAAACCCAATAACCAGAAATGCCAAAGAAAAAAGAAATTTTGAACAGCACCCAGAATAGATTTCAGCAAAACCCACAAAATCAAATATCAATCTTAAGAAAAAAAGAAGGTAAAAATAAAACAAAATAATTAAATAAAAGTTTATTACAAACCTTGAGAGATTGAATGAACTGAACAAACTCAAGGCCGCATGAGGCGCTCTGGCGCCAATACTTCTACAAGCTAATAACCTATTCATAGTGAAACCAGCAGAAACTGAGGAAAATGAGTCTGGGAATCGGCAAAAAAACTTCTTCTTTCTCTTTTTGTTTTTTAGGTCTTTTTTTTTTTTTTTTTCCTTTCCGCAAGCAGAACTCACTAGTGACCAAAAGAACCACCAACAAAAATGGCAGTTTAGCCTCCGAGACCCTTTTAAAGGCGTCACTTTAAGACTTGTGTTCTAGTGCAATCCGTCGCAGGATTTGATTACTACTGAAGCCTGTTTATTTTAATAAATTTGAGTTTAATATTTAAATTTTGTTATGGTAAAATTTTTTTAAAAATAATTATATTTAATTTTTTTATTATAATAAAAACTTCTTAAAAATTTATATTTTAATTTAAATTAATGAATTAAACAGACTCTAATTTTATTGACATCTCATATCCTAATAAAACAAACCCAAAGTTTTTGAGGCAGTGTAAAAGTTTACAGTTAATTTAAACTTTTAATTTAAGTTAAGATATAAGTATATGGATTTTTAATTGTATTAAATAATCAATTTGTATATGTAGGTTTCATTTATTTTATTGATTTGAGTTTAAAATTTAAATTTTTTTACAGTAAAAAGCTCTCATAAATAATTACATCTAACTTTTTTATTATAATAAAAAGCTCTCACATAAAGTTACATCTCAACTCGAATTAGTGAAGTGAACAGGACCTATACACTCTTCCAAAGCCATTTTGATCTTCATGGGTTCCACCATATGATTCATACACGTGGTCGGATAATAATGAATAATGAAAGCTGAATGATAAGGGATACTGTTGTCCAAATCACACATGCAAAAAGCTACTAAATTATATTCTACCCAAAAAAAAAAATTTGTGTTCTACTAGAAACATGTGCTAAATTATAAGAATCTCTAATCAGGAATGGTATTTTTGCGTGACCAATGAGATACTTATTGAACGTTTAGTTTATAAATTTAAAATTATAATTTAAAATTATTTTTAATTTATATATATTTTTTATAAAAAAAAATATTATAACAAATTATAAATAATAATTTAACACGAATTTATCAACTAAACGTATAATTAATTTAAACAGCGTAAAATGAAGGGTCAATATTGCATGAGGGTATGCTATGATACTCTCTCCTTTATAGAGTTGTAGGCTTTACTTTTAGATAGGTGCCGGTGAAAAAAGGAATTTTGAAATAAGAATATAAAAAATAAAATAAAATCTCATAGAGCCCGTTCAGTTCATTAATTTGAGTTTTTAATTTGGATTGAGATTTGATATTGTATGAGAGCTTTTTATTGTAACAAAAAAATTAAATGTGACTGTTTCTAAGAGCCTTTTATTATAATAAAACTCGAATTCTAAACTCAAATCAGCGAAAAAAACGGACTTGAAGTATATCTTGTCTTTCTCTCTTAGCCGCTTCACAACGCCATGTTTATTGGAAGCAGTCTTTTATAGCCTTACGCCTTGTCACATAATTAGTTAATAATACATAGTAAATATTATTTTAATTGGAGTTATTATTATTACTTTTTTTGGCTGGGAATTTTAATTGGAGTTAATTGTTTACCGTGAAAATAAGTTAATCCTCCAACATAATTTTGTAATAATGATAATGATGCTGGCTGTTCTTTTGTCGTTGGCATTTCTATTTGGTTTTTTAATCGCTCTTGGTTTTTAGAACATGAGTTGTACTTTTTTTTTTTTTTTTGATGAGTAACAAGGAGTTGGACTTGGAATTTTGAGTTTTTTTGTCGTTGTCTAATTAATTATGGTTTGTCGAATTCTTTGTAGGGATTTTTTATCTGTTATATCAAACGTGTTGATGGTGCATTCTGTTTTTATTAATATTAAATGATTAATTATAAAAATTCTCTCTCAATTATACTTAATGTAACAATTTATTTGTTTATCTTTAAAATATAATATACGCTCTCTTTAAATAATAGAATACTAACAAAAAAGGCTTTTATGTTAGGTTTTTAATTGAAATTGACATTAAAATTGTTATTTTGAGTATAGTTTCGTAATTCTATGTTTTAAATTTTAATTTTAATTTAAACTAATTTAAATATTAAAAAAAATCATAAATTATTTTATTCTACTAAAAAAAGATCCATAAAACTTTTAACTTACATTTCAATAATGAATGTATCATTATTAAAAGTTTAAATTTAAATTAATTTTAAATTCAAACTAAATTTTAAACAATAAAGCTATCAAAATACCCCAAAATAATAAATTAAATGTCAATTTCTTTTAAAAAAACCTAAATAATGGGTTTTTTTGTTAATCTTTTATTATTCATGGGGAACAGATATTACGTCTTAAAGATTAGAGAGCAAACTGTTATAAATAGTATAATTCGGTGAAAATTTTTGTAATTAATCTAATATTAAAATGATATTATAACATTTTAGAAAACATATTTTGGATGCCTTGTGGTCAATTTTTTTGCCGTAAAATGCCGTTTCTATCCTTTTATTTAATTAGGCAAGTATTTACTTTTCTAAATGTATTAAAAATATTTTAAAAACCAATAAAATATCGAGAAAATCAAAAAAGTACCCCTAAGTTTTAGCTAAATCTAACATTTACCACTGAGTTTTTAATAATCCAAAAAGTTATCTCTTAGGTTTTCTGATTATCCTAAAATTATCCACTTTGTTTTTCTAAAGAGTAAAAAAATAACCATTTACATGATAAAAATGTTTACAAAAACAAAAATAACCTCAATAAGTACTATTTAGATATTAGGGATATTTACATTTTTATACCCTGTGTTTTGAGTTTATTCAAAATCTATACCTTCAGTTTTTTATCTCAATAAATGTATACCTTTAAATTAGATTTAATATACAAATCTATCCCTTATTGCGGTCAATAATTTATTTGGACCTTTAAAATGACCAAACTATCCTTAAGAAAAAGAGAGAAAATAAAACTAAAACTTTCTAATATTACAAAAAATAAAAATTAAAAACACCAAAAAAAAACCTCATTTTAATGGTATTTTGAATATTTTTAATGTTAAGACCGTACGTTTAAAGTTTTTTTTAAGTTTTCTTTCCCTTTATCCATTTTTATTTAACGGTACTTTAGGTATTTTATACTTAAAATCGAGAGTTGATTGTGAAAATGTATAAATTTAAGTATTAAATCTAATTTAAAAATATATATTTGATAAAATTAAAAATTGAATGTTTAATTTTTTAATAAACTCAAAACACGGGATATAAAAATGTTTATATCCCTAGATATTATTTTAGACATTAATTATGTAAAACTTCTAGAACATAAATTTTAAAAGTAAATAAAATAAAGAAAATTATAGATCCAACATGTTTGGATAACCGCATAACAGTATTAAATGTGGGGACAAGGCTAATTTGACAAGTCTAAGTCCACTAGTTGTGTATCAAGAGTGAGGGCGCGAGATCCTATGTGAAGCTAGACCAGTTTCATCGGTTAAGTGTTAGATTTTTTTTTCAAAAACATAGAATTTATTTTATTAAAAATTTAACCTTTTTTCTTTAGATTTAGTTTCTTAGGCCTCATCCATTTCACCGATTCGAGTTTTTAGTTCTAATTTCTACAATTAAAAGTTTTCAGAAAATGTCATATCTAACTTTTAATGCTACAGTTAAAAACTCTCAGAAAATATCACATCTCAGCTCGAATTGAAAACTCAAATCCGTAAAGTGAACGAGGCCTTAATTATTAATTTTTAAGATGATGTTTAGATATTAATCATAAAGGTTATTTACGTCATTTTCAATAATTTAACTACTTAAAGGGTTATATTTTACTTCTTTTGAAAAACTCAAGGTATAATTTTGAGATAATTTAAAAACATAAGGTATACTTTTTGGATCATCAAAAACACAAGGATAAATGTTATATTTACCTAAAACTGAGGGTTACGTTTTGAAATTTCTCTAAAATATCCCAAAAATGTTTTAAATTTTTTTTTATGAAATTTTAAAAATTTAGATTTTCTAATGAATTAAATAAAAAGCATAGAGGACATTTTATGTCTTAAAAAACGACCTTAAGATATCTAAAAGATATTTCTTAAAACTCAAAGGTATCGTTTTAATATTATTAAAAACAGAGAGTATCAACAATATATTCAATATAACAGAGAGTACCATTTTTATATGAGACTTTAAATTTTTTCTCTAAGATTGCTCTCATTTTAAATTATATGAAACTCTCTGTGATAACATCTCGTTACTGATGTTCTTGGTATAATTAGAACATACAACTACAACAAAAAGAATTTAAAAGGCATGAACTACCACAATTCAATGATTATACATACTACTATGTTATTTGGTCACTTAGTTAATACATGTTTGAACTGAAATTATACATTGTCGTTGCTGAAAGACATTTGCTATAATATATGTAGTTTTACAAAATTATTTATAGAAGCTGTATTACTTTTATAGTCCTTGGACCGAATTAGATAAAATTTCCCACCTGACACCTTCTGCGGCTTTCCACAACTATGAAATAAAAAACCTCTGAAATTGAACAATTTTCAAACACGTAAATTATATTGCATAAACAATAAATATCATTGTAGGCCAATTTTAGTGCCGCTCTAGTCCGGTACCGATTGGAAACTTGGCCTTAAATTATAATTATTTGTTTCATCAAAAACCATGAAAACCATATACTATAATTTTATGATATTATAGTTTATTGTGACTGTTCACTTCATCACATGTGTATCTCAACTTTAATAGGTTTTTTTTATTAGCCATATCTCTTGGCCTTTGTTGTTATGTGTTGAGGGATAATATATAGAGATTCTCTAGTAGTTTTTGTAAAAATAGACTTGTTAAGGTTAGATTTTGTACCTCATTTTTCACTATATACGTGGCAATTTAGACTTTGAAAGGTCACTAAACAAGTCACCGTGACTTTATGAGCAAGTAGAATCAACTAGTCGATTGGTCAGCTTCACTAGTCGAACCTGCGAGCCGACAGACAGCCTTAAGTATCAAGTCACGAGAGAATATCCTCAAGACATTCCTTATATGAAATTTAGCAACATAATCAACCAAAAAAAGAAGGTAATCAGCCGCTCAAGCTAGAAAAATTAATGAGGAAAAAGGTTAATGGTTGACTTAGGCCACAAAATACCTTCACATTGGATCAAATTGATTGTCTTCCATATTAGGAAACTATATCTTCAGCAATCACGCATTAATGATGCCTGATCAACTCAAAATGGGCAAGAATCATGATTGACCAGTCGATTATGGACAAAACCAGTTAAGCAAAGTCATACAGTGCCTAAAAATGAAATGAATCCCTAAGAATGAAAGGAATATCATGAATTAGAGCCAAAATCACTCAAGAAATGGGGAAACAACTCGTGGAGCCTCTCCTACTACACATACAAGGCATTTAGACGTCTTTTGGGACACAACACAACATCTTCTTTCTAGGAATAGTGTCCTTAAAGTATGAGAGTAATAATGATATTTATTATTTAATTAAAAATATAGTTTATTCATTATTATGTGGATGTATTATTGAATACTTTATGAATATCATTGAAAATTATGCGATTATTTATGCGACCTTAAATATTATATATAAGTGTTATATATGAGAGGATAGTATTTAAGGATAATAATAGAAATAATGCTCGTAATGAATTTAATTAAAGTTACGGAATCTTTTATTTAAACATTACTAATACACGTTATTCCCTTTAAGAATAGAATGGTGTTATCTGCATCATTAATGTAGATAGATATTGAATGAGTGTATTATGTATAATAAGATTATGTAAAACTGTGACACATACACAATTTGATTTTCAAATAATTTATGTTAACTATAAAAAATAAAATTTGATTCTACGAATGGTCATAGATGGAATGATCTTAATCATGAGTTATTAGTAGACTCCTATATTATGGATTCGTGCTTTTTTATTTATTCGGCATGGATTTTGAAATCCTAAATCTCATTCCTTGTATCTTTGAAACATAATGAAATGGATAGCCGGGAATACTAATATATGAGATGGAATCCACTTTTTTTCTTTGAAGAAGTAGATAAATAATTCCCCTGAGGGTTGATTCGGTACTTGAGTAAGTAATGAGCTCGTATTCATGAATGTGTTTTATGAATATACAATTCATTAGAGAATCAATAGTGTTCAGGGATAAATATGTAATTAGAGAGGTTAATGGATTTTACTTAGCTCTAATTATGAATTATTTATGGATGATTGATCTATATGTAATGACTATTTCGAATGGACACTTCAAGTTTTTAGAAGTAAATCATGTCTATAATTTCAAGAGTGCAATTCTAAATTTTTAGTGTAGTAACTTTTAGAATTAATAAAATCAACTAATTAATTAAAGAATTTAATTAATTATTAAAATGGGAAACTGTATTATTAAAATATAGTAATAGCCAGTTTTTCTATTGCTTTGTCTTTAAGTTAAAGTAAATGAGTTCTCTTAGTGTTTTATAAATCGGAGACAAACCACATAAAGGTTTCCCTGTGGTGTGGCCAACCATATAGTAGAATGACATGAGAGAATTTTATTTCCAAAATTAAATGTGAAACTATATTATTAAAATATAGTAATAACCAGTTTTTCTATTGTTTTGTCTTAAGTTAAATCAAATGAGTTCTCCTAGTGTTTTATAAATAGGAGACAATAAAAAATTAGAGTAGAGAATCTTTTGCTCTTAAAATTCCTAAGGTAGCAAAATTTTAGAGAGAGAAAAAAAGAAGAAAAGTTCTTCAAATTCTCAATTTCTTCACATACATGTGTTGATAGTAAAGAGACACAAATTAACAATTGATCTAATCCGATAGTTCTTTATTAAGAGCCCAAACTCTAGGTCTTGCAGATTTTAATGACTAGACGAGGAATTCGGGTTTTCTTAGAAAGCTTGGGGCTTGGATTGTTCGTGGTCAAAGATATCAAGTTATCCATCTAATCATCCGCTAGGTATTGTATAAATTAATATAATCTATACAGTTTTCAAAAGTTTTATGAAAATTTTTGTTATATATGATCCGCACTACTTCGCTTGCACACACGAAAACGTTTCGAAAACCAACACTTCTCCAACACACTAAGGGCCTATTCGTTTAGGTAGTTTTTGAGTGAAAAACTCAAAAAAATGTAACTCGAGTTACAACTTTATTCAAGTTCATGTTCTTTTAAGTTTGAACTCGAGTTTGAACTCAAGTTTGAATTCGAGTTTGGAACTAAAACTCGAATTCAAGTTTCCTCTTCAACTCGAGTTCAGAAACTCGAACTCAAGTTAATGAACAATATTTTTTCTATTCTTAAAAATGTTATAACTTTTTCGTTTTAATTCTGATTGAGATGATTTTTTTTCTATGCGTTGACAACGAAAAAACGAATAAAACTAGACCCATATACCCTATTAAAATTTTTCATTAGCATTGAGTTTTTATTAAAATACTATCTAAAAAAAAATTCAAGTTTTGACTTACTCAAACACAAACTCAAAAAAGATTCTTATCTCAAACCATAACTCAAATGTACACAACCAAACACAAATTCAAGTTACAACTTCAACTCAAGTTATAACTCAAACTCAACTCAAAATCTACACTCAAGTTACCTAACTCAAAAATATCAAAAGAACAAGCCCTAAAGCTCCCACGCTCACTTCTCTATAATTTTATAAGGTGTTTTAAAAAAAAAAATCTTTAAAAAAATACGAAAAATTGAGAATTTACCCATGAGAGTATATGAGTTTGGACTTTTATCCCTTACTCTTGATAAATATCCTTTTGTTAGTGTAATTATTTGACTAAAAATATTATGAATCAAGGGTAACGTTTAAAAATATTGACTTATGTACTTTTAAAAGGTATTTGTCAAGATTACCCTTAAAAATATAATGTTTGGGCTGGGCAGGAGAGAGGATCGGCCTAATCTGACTCTAAGCCTAAAAAATTTAAAATTGAACCGGACCCGGACTAAGACTAACAGTCACGGGCCTTGGGCGGACTTATTTAGCCCGACTTAAACTCGCAGCTCTATACAGAAGTAACAAAATGATTAGTTTTTGAACCTGTATTGGTTACAGATAAAAATGAGATTTGATAAAGTTGAATGGGTTTGGTAAAGTTTGAGGATTATTTTTGGGATTTATTTTATCTTAGGGAAGTGACCATTATTGTATTTGTTGGATGGATTATACACTTCCGTTGAGAAACAAAACACGCGAGCATGAGTCAGTGTATAGTTGGCACTTGGCATTGCTGATAAGAACAAAATTTCTTTCTTCTTTTCTTGTTTCTTTTAGGAAAAAAATAATAATAATAAGAATGAATTAGGAGACTAGGTAGGTTCTAGAAGATGTGGTTAGCAGAAACTTCGCCAAAAATTATGGATGTCTTTGTCAACCACGCCGAAATTCTAAATCGAAAATTTGATGCCAAATTAATATATGGTTAAGTAATTAATTTAAAAAGATGAGAAGTTTTTTTTTAACAAATAAAATAAGAGATTATCTCCCGTAAGCCTTCTTATTAGTAGGATAAATTTTCTACCATTAAATGTAATTAAAAACAAATCAAATTGAAAAATTAAATAGAATAGACAGTTTTGATATAGATATGACGACGACTGAAAATAATAAAACTATCGGTAATTTTATATTTATAGTCTTATGAGAGAAACTCTATAAATTTATTAACTAAATCTTTTTATCACTATCTTCCCTAAAGGATAGTTATTTATCTAATGGGCAAAAATATAAATGAAATTTAAAAATATATGCATGGATTTAGTAATATTTTCCCTGAAAATAACAACTCGTTTTCTCAGTTCTTTCCTCTTGGCATTTTCCAATTGTCACAATAAACATGTAATAAATTCAAAAGTTTCTTTTTAAAAAAATATATATATTAATTAATTAATAATTACTTTTCTATTGATGTTTACTTATCAAATATAAAAATTTAATAATATGTCGTGATAAGAATCTAATCTCATCATATAATTAAAATAATAATACCTACTAATAAATAATATTAAAATAATCATTAAAACCACATCCTAACACAACATACTTCTTCAGGCATCATTATTACAAGCTTCATCGATTATTTGTTATCCCAGAAATCAGAAAAGGGCCTGCACTTTTAGAATATTACTCCAATGAATCCCGTGAATGAGGGACACGAACTTTTTGTATTGATGTTTTCATATCAAATAATTCAAGGATTTCAAGGGAGCATAAAAACTCAGATGAAAAATATTAAGCTTTAAAATGAAGGATATATATACATTGCTTGCCAATAAAAGGGGGAGAAGCATCAAAATGCGGCACAAAAAAACACACGGCTATTAGTGATCATTCAATCCCCCCTACCAATAAAGTGCATAAACGAAGTTTCAATAGCCAAAATGAAGAAAAATCTAATATACTAATCCAAACCCCTAATAATCAACAATGCTACAAAGAAGTTATACACTAGCTGAAGATCTCACCTTCAAAATCCCTATTAGATTGTGAGAGACCCATTTGCCATAACAAGATCATGACTTTCAGAGCAGCCTCCGAGAGCCATTTCATCTGCATGACAAAGCCAAAACCATCTTTGTCAAGAGGAAAAAAACTGCACTCATTTCCTTCGCTTCTTCGCATTCCGAGCAGCAGTCACTTCCGTTTCAATGCTTTGCCTACTCCGTTTAGCCGGCACTGCGGCTGCAGCCGCTCTCTTTGAAGGCCGCCCGACGCTCCTCTTTGAGGGACTCTCGTGCTCTTTTGCCTGCTTCCCACCGGACGCTTTGCGTGTGGAGGTTTGCTCTTTTTGCTTGCTGTTCCCCTTGTTACCGCCACTCTTCTTCTGCTCTGCCCCTCCTCTGCTGCTCTTATCAGAATCCTTCAATGTCTCTGGCAACGATCTGTTGCTCGACAAGGAGCCCCGCTTCATCCTATTCAAGAAATTCGCTGCGCTTTGCTTTTTCCCACTGGCATTACTGTTATTATTCTTCTTGTCTGATTTTGAAATCGAAATCTCATTGCTAGTCCCTCCTTTAGTTGAGGGACTGGCATTAGAATTAGCACCTGAGTTCTTGTTGTTCTCAGCATTAGAACGGCTAACACTACTTTTATTCGAGCTGTTGTTTTTTGCGCCTGCTCTAAGTCTTTCTTTCCTTCTCTTCTTCGTGCTAGGAAGCTCCTCGGCTTTATCCGAGGACTTATCACTCTGTTTCCAACTCATAGCTGGTTTTACATCAAGCAATGCACTTGTTTGTGTTTGCTCCTTTTTCCTTTCGGGTCCGGAAGACGACGTGGAAGCTGCTCTTGCTGTGATCGAGCTGCGCTTTCGACAGGCATTCATTGGTACCGAAAGTTTCGGTTTCCTCAGCAACATGTCTGTTTCTTCTGGTTCCGGTTTCGGTGCTTGAGTTTCTTCTTTTGGCAATGAATCCTGCTTGGCGGACCTTTGAGCCATCTCCTTGAGAACCAGCAAGCGAAGCTCCAAGGCAGCCTTGGATTCCGGGGACCTTCTACCAAAGAAAACAATGGCATTGTTGAGAATAAGCAACACATCACGGAAGAATTTGCTCTTGCAGCCTGAGTACCAGCCTTCCTCAAGTCTAATTCTGACCATTTCGAAATCTATATGTTGTCGAATCATGTTGATGTAGTTGGTGGTATCCTGCAAATATTCACGAAGCAGACCAACTTTAAGTTTTGAGGACTAAAGTGCAAAATCAAAGAAAATTTAAGGGACTCCTAATCTTTTACCTTTCAAAAAAGGTTTTCAAAGTGGGCCTAACTTAATAAGATTATTAATTCGAAGAACAAAGTCGTAATCATGAAAAACTCACAAGGCCTTGTGTTTTTTTTTTTAATTATTTGAAAATTGATACTTCAGGAATTAGAGAGAATGAAATAGGAATTTTAACTGCGCTATGTGCATTTAAAATAATGAAGTGACTGGTTAAGACATCAAAATCAGTAATTGAAGCTTGAGTATATTAACGCCTCGTTCGTTTCAATGATTCGAGTTTAAAATTTGAGTTGAGATGTGATTATATGTGAGAGCTTTTTACTGTAGTAAAAAAGTTAGGGCCCCGTTCACTTCGCTGATTCGAGTTTAGAATTTGAGTTGAGATGTGATTATATGTGAGAGCTTTTTACTGTAGTAAAAAAGTTAGGGCCCCGTTCACTTCGCTGATTCGAGTTTAGAATTTGAGTTGAGATGTGATTATATGTGAGAGCTTTTTACTGTAGTAAAAAAGTTAGGGCCCCGTTCACTTCGCTGATTCGAGTTTAGAATTTGAGTTGAGATGTGATTATATGTGAGAGCTTTTTACTGTAGTAAAAAAGTTAGGGCCCCGTTCACTTCGCTGATTCGAGTTTAGAATTTGAGTTGAGATGTGATTATATGTGAGAGCTTTTTACTGTAGTAAAAAAGTTAGGGCCCCGTTCACTTCGCTGATTCGAGTTTAGAATTTGAGTTGAGATGTGATTATATGTGAGAGCTTTTTACTGTAGCAAAACTCGAATGCTAAACTCGAATCAGCGAAATGAACGAGGCCTAAATTGTTGCCCCACCAACCATGCAACTACCAAAAAAAAAAAAAAAAAAAAAAAAGCCCCAACTAAATTTCACTTAATTTAATTAAATGACGTGGCAAATAACATATCACTAAATTAAGCAATTATTATAAACCACCCTATCATAAATGCTCCTTTGCTTTGACCATGATCGACCAAATTTTGGCTTAAACGTGTGGCTCACATACTAGGTATCAATGAACCCAAAATTTTTGTCTGTTGTCTCACTTTCTAGGCATCAAATTATTTATTCACTTCACTTTATAATTAGTAAATTTTAGGTAGAGTGCATTTCATTAGCCATTCGATCAAGTTTTAACAGTATGATTTATAGGTGTTTAAGTTAAAAATAATGCACAGTAACTAAAAAAAAATTATCCTATAGGTAGTATTAAAAACCGTGCCCTACCATAAAATTCCTACAATAATAATTCTACATTTTCTGGACGTGTCAAAATCTATTTCGTTTTAGGGTCTGATTCAGTACTTGTGTATGTATTTTGTCAAATAAACAGCTTCATTTAAAGAGAACGTTATTGAACTCTTTTTTTTTTTAAATATATATATTTACATATATTGAATAAAAAATCGTTTTGGCTCTAAAAATTGAAATTGGAACAATATATTCACTTCACCTGTATCTCGAGTCGGCGCTCGAAAAATGATCCGGACCTGTGAGACCGTAGGATCTCGAGGAAATCAGCCAACGACTTAGATTCAACGTGGTGGGCCCGCTTGGTCGCGACGGATTGATCCTCCGCGTCCGGTTCGTCCGGTTCCTCCACTTTCTTCCTCGACAAGCTGGTCGAGCTCTGCATCTCGCTGCTGCAAACCTCCTTCGCCCCCTCCTCCCCTCCCTTCGACTCCGCCGACTCTCCGCCGCCGTCCTTCTCCGAGTTCACCTTCTCCGACTCCTCCACCGGCGACACCGCCGCCGATCCCTTCGCTATCGTCTCCGAGCTCCCGTCGTACGAATCCTCCACTGCCGGTTTTCCGCACTCCCTCGCCCGCTCCGGTTCTTTCTCGGCCGCGGCGCCTCCGGTTTCCGGCGCATCGTCCTTGAGATTCGTCGAATTCGACTCGTCGACGGACCGCTCGTCGTGGACGGAACCCTCGCCGGAGACAGCTTTCTCGGCGATATTCTCCGGCGACCAGTTTTCCGGCTTGGTTTCCCCGTCCTCCTTCTCTAGATCCGCTTTCTCTGCTCTCTCATCAGTCTCTTTCAAGCTTTGTTCGCGCTCTTCTTTTAATTTCTCCACCTTCGATTCCAAAGACCTGTACGTTTCGCCATTCGAAAAAGGTCAAAAAAAAAAACAAAAAACAAAAATCTCTCCCTCAAAATTTCAAACGTTCGAGTTTTGTGAGATCTCAAGCTCAAGGTGTTTACACGATGGAGAGGTCGTAGCGTTCGACTTCGCGACGGAGCTCGGCGACGCGGAGGCGGCGGAGCTCGTCGAGGAAAGGAATGGAGGCGACAGCGGCGTTGGCGGTGGCTGCGCCGTCGGCGGCGGCGGAGGAAACGACGGCGTTTTGGGTGAAACGGCGGCGGAGGTCGTGGTACTTTTGCTTGCAGGAGTGAGGAGTGAGGAGGTGAAGCGTGGAGGTGCGCTTGCGGAGCTCGGAGGAGACGGAGTCCCAACTATCGGCGCCGTAGCGGTGGACGGCACACGCGAGGAGGAGCTCCTCCCACGTTCCCCATGTTGTTGTTGTTGATATTGTTTGTTTCTCGGGAAAGTTGGGCTTAGCCATGTAACAACATAAGCATGTGTGTGTGTGTGTTGTGTTATCCGATTATTATCTGTTGTTTTATCATTTTGGGCTTTTGGTTTTCTTTTGCTTTTTCCCCCATTCAAAAAAGCTTTGGATGGACCTTTGGTCTGATGCGATTTCTTTCTTCGCTCTAAGATTAAAAAGAAAAAAAAAAGTGATATTCTGCACGTGCGAGGAGACGCATTAGCACGTGCTGATAATTTCAAATTTTCAATTTTCACATGCAGCTTTTTTTTTTTTTTTGACATGCAGGTTCAATATGGGTTATGTTTATTTCACAATTTAAAAAGTTAAATTTAAATTTTTATAAGATGAAAATATTGTAGCATTTAAATTTTTGTTAAAGAAAAATATTATAACAAAAAAATTAAATTTAAATTTTTATAAGAAAAATTATTGTAAAAATAAAAGTTAAGTTGTTACTTGAATTATAGAAATAATAATACCTAATTCGATGAAAAAGTTTCATAGTTAATTTTACTTAGAGTAATATTATTTGTCACGATATGTTAAATCCCCACTCTCATAAAAGATGGAGTCCTACATGAGTCCCACAAGTGAGACTCGCTCTCTATGAAAGAATGGGATATATTCCCATTGAATTATACAACATTTTCCTTTCAAGTTTAGTTTCCGAACCATGCAGTTTTTTACCTTCAAATTTTGAAGCGTTAGAAATCACACCCTTAAAATATGAACGTGTCTCATTACCAAAACAGGTAAAATCTTGACATAATAAAGCATTAAAATCTTGACATAATAAAGCATTAAAATCTTGAGTTTTCACCGATTTGAGTTTTCAGTTTTAGGTTTTTACAGTAAAAATCTCTCATAAAATGTCACATCTAACTTTTTCTGCTACAGTGAAACGCTCTCAGAAAATGTCATATCTCAGCTCGAATTAAAAACTTAAATCTGCGAAGTGAACGAGGCTAAAGCACTAATCTTCACACATGATCTTTCATAAAAGGTGTTTTAGAATGACTGTACTTTTCCCCCTTTTTCAACTAAATTCTAAAAGCACTACTATCCTCCCCCATCATGTTTTGATTTCTTCTTATTATGTTAATTCAAAAAAATCACAACCCCAATATTGGGGAGATCTAAGATTTAAGATTTTTGCGTAAGATCTTCCTACGATGGTTGCACCTCTATGCGTAGGAGCCGCGCTAAGGAGATATCACCTGGAGATCTCCATTGCACGAGGTTTTGCAATTCGACGACCACAAAGTGTGTGGATTTGACGTTACATGATTACAAGATCCGTTTTTTCAAGTCAGTTTAAACAATGTTTTTCTCACAAAAATTTAAATTTAAAGAGTCATGCTACAGGTCCCTAATGTTTTTGTAATCTTTTCCTTTTTGTAATTTTATGTTGAGTGTGAGTTAATTCAATAGATAACACGTATTAATCTAGTATATTAGTTCAACAACATGCATTAAGACGACGATGGTATTTGTTGATTTTAAAAATAAATCTCGTATAGATTATTTACTGGTAATCGAAAATATTACTCTGGTCACTGGTCACTGGTCACTGGGCTGGAGAGGATTGGTTACCTGTATAGAAGATGCGATATAACCCGTTAGATTACCGGTGGTATCCTAGTAATTACTCTAATGGGCGCAAAGTAGGTAGATTTATAATTGCATGATTTACCTGATTTCAAAATTTTTTTTTGTTTTTGTCATTCAATGTTTTTGTAATCCTTCTGTTTATTTCGCTAGTTACTTTAGCAATGTACTAATCTAATACCCTAACGACCTTCGCCAAAGGCAATCGATCATATGTATTGATTTTAAAAATTAATCTTGTAAATTATTAGTTATAAATTCATAATTAAGAAAATGAGACAAATACTTCTTACAATCTATGAGTCTTAGATTTTCACCCTTTATTATTGATTAATACCCTTTAATCAAAGAATTATATTAGTCAAAATGATATTAATTAAGAGTAAAGAGTAAAAATTTAGAGAAATGCATTTAAAAAGTGATTTCACTAATTTTCTCTTTATTTTTTTAATTTACAATATTACTTTAGCGACAGGGGCAAGAGACAGCAAGTGATTTGTGTTGAACATACGACACAGTATGGTAGATTACCTATGGTAACCTAGTAGATTAGTCTGATGGTCGCCCACGGCAGCTTATAGTCCATGTTAATTCCAGCAAATATGATCCTGTAGACTACTCTGGCGCTGGTTACGGGTGGGGACGGTTTCAATAAAATGTATTCATTTTTAATCTAAGGATGAGCTTTTTACCTGCAGATATCCTCTTCGAATAGGCGGGTATGAGAGTTGTTTAATAGAGATGGGAGCGGGTATGAGATATATATTATCCTCCGAAACAGGCACGAGGTGGGGGTGGGGACGGGGAAATAGAGATGCAAGAACGGTCCGGCCCGGCCTGGCTCGTTCTCTTTAGGTCCACGCAGGCTGTGAGCCAGGTCGGCCCGTATAATAATGACTTCGGCCCAGCTCACACCATGGGTCAATTTTACGTTGGTCAGGCTGGGCCGTGCCGCGGGCCAGGATGGGCTGTGTCATGGACTTTGAATGGACTGGCCCACTCAAGGCCCATCTTTGGCCATCTAATTTTCAAATTATCTTTTATTTTTGAATTTTTAAACAAGATAACAAATATATAAGTTTGAATAGTCAATGGAAATATGAAAATGAATATTTTATTTACAATTACCTCATTAAATAAAAACCTTTCTAAGAAAAATCTAGTGGGACAAAACCTTAGTAAGAAAAAAAGAGTACAATCAAGATAATTATACACAAGATGTTTACAAAATTGCTAAGAAAAAAAAAACATAAAAATATTATGGGCCTAGATGGGCTGGGCTGGGCCAGCCCATTATGGGCCTGGACGGGCCCAGCCCGGCCTATGATTTTTCATGGGCCGTGCTTGCTGACCTATGGGCCGATATATGTTGGCCCAGCCCAGCCCACCAATATTTATGGACTGGGCCATGCCTTGAACAGTAACGGACCGTGCCGGCCTGGCCCGGCCCGTCATTGTGTCAGGACGGGCCTGGGCCGGCCCACGGGCCCCGGCCTATTGTTGCATCTCTAAGGGAAAAGCACCCCTTACTTTGCCTCTGCCCCAATATGCATGTACATCTTTTTTTAAATATTTTTAATACAAATATATATTACATATTATAAGTACTTAGAAAAATATGGAATTAAAAATTTTAATAGTATTTTATTATTTTACTATCTTAGAAACTCCAAACGATTCCTAATTTTATATAATTTGATGCAACTCATATGAGTGTTAATAACATTGCAATAACTTTTTCTATAAATAGGTAAGGTATAAGTAAAGCCTCCGACGAGAATTCTCCGACCCATACCCCACGACGACTCCTACCTCAACTTCTGCCCCGAGTAAGGCGTGTATAAAGACAGGTATAAGAGGTAAAAATATAACGAGAGCGGGAGTGTGAAAAGCATATTGGATCCCTTTTCACTCAATAACCATCCCTATTTTTACCTTTAATCGGAGGATACAATAGAGTGAATTTGCAAATAAGCCAAATAATTAGATCATAAATATAAGTCTATCTACTACCTTTTTGGTTCTTTAACTTTTCAGCTACCATGGCCTTAGAGATGCAACTCCTCGGCCCAGGCTACAGTGCACGACCCAGCCTACCATTATTGACGGGTTTGATTGGGCTAGCATTTCTCAGCCCATGAGTCGGCCTAACATGACCCATGAAATTTCATAGGTCAGGTCGGGCTTAGATTGTGTCGGGCCAACCTGACCAGGTCTATTGTGGGTGGCCCATCCCAACTCATGTAAGGCCCACTTAGTCCAACCCATATGGATCTACTGGGCCTGCCCACCAAAGACCCACTTTAACCTAACTATATATATTATATATATTTACTAATCTTGTAAATATCTTATGTACAATTATTTTGACTGTATTATTTTTTTCTTACCATGGTTTTGTACCACTGAGTTTTTCTTAAAAAGATTTGTAATGAGGCAGTCATAAATAAAATATCTATTTTCATATTTCTATTGACTATTCAGGCTTTTATATTTGTTAACTTGTCTATAAATTCAAAAACGAAAATTAAAAAAAATTACAAAATTGCAAGCTAAGATGGGTTGGCCCATTATAGGCCAAGATGGGCCTACCCATCCTAACTCGTAGATGGGCTAGAATGGGCCGACCTGTTCAAGGCCATGTCACGACCCATCTTAGCCCATGACACGGCCCGGTCTGGCCTACGTAAAATTGATCCGTGATGTGGGCTGGGCTGAGAAGTGTTTTTATATGGGTCGGCCGCGACCCATTAAAATTATGGGCTGAGTCAGCCCGGCCCACGGCCCGCGCAGGCCTTAGAAGAATGTGCCGGACTGTGTCGGGCCAGCCTAGAGTTGCATCTCTACATGCTCCTGATTGTATAGGACTATAGAAATCTTCCATTTATTTCTATTTCTATTTTTTTTTCTAGAGAAATTTTCATTGATTTGATTCTATATTTTTAAATCCGATAAAGTCATCTCTTCTTACTTAGATAAAAACTTTGCAATTCTTATAAATATTTCCTGTTAATATTTTTTTTAAAAAAAATTCCCACTACTCCATATAGATTGGCCTAACTAGCTTAAAAAAAAATCATTAACAAAGATTCTTTCTAATAATATGTGCACTTCATGCTTAAAAATCATAAATTGACATATTGCATTTGCAGCCAACTTGTAAATAGGGGAAAAACTCAATAGAACTAGGCGTTTTCTGTTTAATTTTATCTTTTTTTTATTCTATAGCGTTTCTCTTTGATTTGATTTTATACTATCAACCAATCTTTCTGTTTTCCAAATCGAATGGTTGAAATCAGTTTTATGCTTATTCTAATATGTTGCAATTCTTCTAACAAAAAGTTTGCAGTTAATATTCTTTTTAAAAAATACCTATCTATATGGATTAGGCTTAACTTTAAAAATCACTAATATAGATCACTTCTAAACCCATCTCTAATGCAAATGCTAATACTAATTATATATTTGACATTAAAAAATATGATATGGTATGTTATTTTCATTTTTGCTCTAGTGCATAATGCTATTTAAAATGCTAAATCTACTTTTTTCCTGATCATTAAGCTTTAAAAGTTACAAAAGTATTATTTTTAAAATAATTAAAACAATACAAAAATAACAATAATTACATGAAAAGGTAAACATTTTAACCAATAACAATCAAATGCCAAATTTCTCATATGTTGTACTTGGTAGAAAATTTGCCACAGAATAGAGCATATGTGAAATTTAACACAACAAATAACATTGCATTGGAGATTATTTTTTACTATCATAAGTTATTTTTTTTATTTTAAAAGTTAAAGCGTGAAGCCCTAGCCGTCATAGTTCTAGAGAGAGAAAGTTAGAGAAAGGTGCTTTGCAACAAGTTTAGAGGAAGAGTTCTCTAGGGTCGGTGGTCCAGCTATTCATCAGGCTGCCAGCCTCCAAAGTTCGTCAAAGAGATGGGAGAGGTCACCAGTATCCGGTTCGTGCCGATAAAAGTGTGGATAGTCACCGAAATAGAGTTGTTCAAGGGGAAGCAGTTTATGGTCTTTTATGTTAGATCTAGGGTGAGTTCGCCATGTGCTTCCGTTTAAATTTTGGAAATTAGATCGTAGAAGGGAGGCGAGGAAGGTGGTCCAAGCGTGTAGCAGTCGCCGCTGTCTCAGATGCTTTTGTCGTTGTTTTACGTTCTTTTCTCCGACACCACTCCTACAGTGTTTCACACATCTCGGACGTTGAGGGGCTTGATTTATTGGGATCTTTGTAGAGTTTTTTTTGTTTTTCTCTTTTATGTTTTTATTTGTATTGTAATAACGGTGATGGTATCCCCATCTACCGGCGTTAGGTATTGACTAGAGGATGGTCTCCCCGCCGCTCTAAGTCTGAGTCATGCAGTGCATTTTGGGACTGAGATGTGATTTATCTGGAGTCGTTTTGAAGTGGTTAAACTCTGTTATAATGCCCCTAGTTAGAGGAGTTATCTCCGTTATTGGGTAAGGAGTGTGTTTGTATTGTCTAATCATGTGAGTAGCAACCGGCTCTTAGCTGCTTTTATCATGTATCTTAGCTCTTTAGTGGTTTTTTATTAAAGTAATGCTATTGTCCTTCAAACAAAAAAGTTGTCATTTTAACTATATTGTCGTTTTAATCACTTGGCGTCGTTCCTTTGAGTTTTCTTAATGTTTGTTTCAATCTGTATGTCTTTCTTTGAAAAAAAATAAATAAATAAATCTGCATGTCTTTTTCAAGTTTTATGTCGTGTTTAATCAATAATGTCGTTTTGAAGGTCTCATCCTTTGTCATCACTAGGGGGTTCACAGATTGGAATCCGCAGATTAAAGATCAATCCGTGTCTGATCCAAAACTTTCAGATTGAGAAAATCTCAATCCATATATGATCTAAAACCTTTTCGTATTTTGCGGATTGAATTCACGAATTTTACATATTAGATTTACGGATTACAACCTTTAAAATCATAAATTAATAGACATCCATATAAAATAAAACACAACATGAAATCATTATCATTTATCACAACTCAAAGTTTGCAACATCTATAACTCAAATAAACATAGCATAAATATGACATAAAGTTGTTCAACCAAGTCTAAATTGTTACAATCCAATTAACGATGACCAATCAACCAAGTCTAAGTTTTTTAATATTTTTTAAAATAAAAAACTAAACTGAAAAATATTATATACACATATACATTTAAATTATATATATAGTATCAGATTCGCAGATTTCGTTGATTGGAAAGTGCTCAATCCGCAATTCGATCAATTTGCAATTCAATCCAAAACCTTCATATTGAGAAAATCTCAATCCGTGTCCAATCTAAAACTTCGGATTGGATTAAATTTCACAGATCAATCAAATTGACAGATTTCGTGAACACTACTGCCGGCTTTTCAATTTATCGTCATTTTTTAAGTCATATGGCATTTTCAATATTTATTGTCGATGCTATAACCTGGCCGCTAATAAAACTCAAAAAATAAAATGAAGAGATTGTTTAGTACATATACTCAAAACTCAAATAATGATTTTATATTTTCTTCTTATAAAGAATTTGAATAAAAAAAATTCCTATCAAAAGTTTTTTGATAAAGAATTTGAATCAAAAAATTCTTGTCAATAGTTTTCTAATAAAGAATTTGAATCAAAATCCAAATTATGATTCAAATACAGTTCTCCAAGTACAATCCATCCAAAAAACACCAATGAAAACAAAACAGTATCCAAATGCGAACGCACACAGAAATATATAGAAGTTTTTATTTCTAAAATTCTTTGAAAAATTATTACGGTGAAAATTTAGGGGCCATAATTACACCATGCATGAACTCATGATCATGCTAGTAAAAGTTCCTCTCTTTTTTTTTTTCCTCTTTTTTTTGTTTTTTTTGACCTTTTCAACAATATACAACAATCCTCCACGTCCCCTTACCCCTTCATAATTCATATATATGACTTTCGAAGTCTTTTGTTGGACGTGATTGTTGAAATACTTTGTTATATGATCCGGTTCATATTTCACCAATGAAAATGCAGCCACTCTTTGACTTTTTTTTGTTTGTTTTTGTTTTTGTTTTTTTTTTTGTTTGAGAGCGTACATCTCCTATTATATATTATATAAGTTTTAATCGATTTATTCCGTTGAAATAAAACAATATCAAGTGGGAAGCTCTCAAGACAGCTTGACTTAATCGCAATAAAAGATATTTAGATCAGTGGAGGTTCATATACGTATACAATTGTGTTGTTATTGGTTCCCTTGATCATGTGGAAGATTCTAGACAATTGACTTTAGATTTTTCCAATCAATCTATACCTTATTATGCTGATTTATACACCATTTAATAACTTGGTAATTTCTAGCTAAAACCTGATCTTTTATCAAATAAAATAAACAATACCAGTAGTCCTCTAAGGGGTTAAATACGAACTGAAAAGTACTTTAAGGGGTTAAATACAAACTCAAATTACTTGTCCAAATTTGATGTCTCATATATTTGACCAATCAAATTATGCCATGGCATTTAAAAAATTTAAAATGTTTTTTAACTGGCTTTTTAATGCTTTTAATGTTTGAGTCTAATTATATATGGTGATAAAATGTGATTTTACCTTAGGATACCAAAAAATTGACGGATGATCTAATACACGTCGAAATGCAACTCACGTACTGAGCTGTCAGCAAGTGGCTTATATTAAAATCAATCAGAATTCTTCTGTTTTGAGTTATTCAATTCCTAAATTACCTTAAATAAAATAAAATAAAATGCTCGTGAAAATTACCCAATTCAATATCTGTAATACTTTGTTTAATTTGGATATAGGTCATTAGATATTTTGGTTGTCTAATTTTCGAATTAAAACACGATATTCTTTTTTAGGGCCTAAAACAAATTTCATCCCATAATGCAAATAACTTATCAAAATGAATGGGTGGTCTAATTACTGTGGACAAACAATTTTTTTGGTGGACAAACTACAAACGGCACAAATCTATCTATCCATGTTCTTCAAGTAATGCCTCGCTTTTTCCTAAGTTTTTCGTATACCTACACGTGCACTAACTCATGAATCGACGATTGTAACTAGAATCAAGGGCATAAGCATCAACATATACATATACATATACATATATATATATATATATATTTACATAATTCTGAAGCAGTTGGTCGTGAACAGGACATAATTAATTAAGGCTCTACGCGTTGACATAAACACCATTAGATAAATATATATATATATATGAGGAGACATGTTAAGATAATTAACAAAAATATTATATATGCAATTTAGCTAATTTATTTATTGCTTGAAGTGACAGAACTTTCAGTATACTCGGTGTATTTAAGAATTAATGCAAAATAGACAAGTAACTTTGGAACTATCTACAATGTATGCAAGACTACGGTTGGTTCATAAGTTCAAAATCATAATTTATGTTTCTGATTTTTGAAATTTAAATTTTTTATGAGAGAACAACATTGTAATAGAATCAAGAATTATAATCTTAAACCAGACAGAACACTTAAAATAAACGTCACTTGAGATTTCCTGGTCAATTTAATTTGTGTCTAAAGATATTATGTCTGAGAGATTCGATTACAAAAAAAAAAAAGTTAAAAAATAGTTCAAACTTTCTAAATTTCGTGCATGTCATAATATAGCTAGTTAGACACCATATTTGACACTCCAAGCCAAGCAACTATATATTATATGATGACACTAACCCTTGACTATGCGCATATATATAATATATGTGTGTATATATATATATATATATAGATAAAGAATGTTCAACAAAAGTCTCAAGTCTTGCATCTCAAAATTATGGGGACTTCTTAATCTTGAATCCTTGGCCCGTAATCCAGGGCGCCATGACTCATGACTTGCATTTTTTTATTTTTTTATTTTTTATTTTAAAATGAGTTGTATGATCACCGAGTCTATATTTCTATTTCTATTTCTTGTTGTCATATGTATTGCATTGAATTCTAATTTTATAGTTTTCTCATAATATATGATTTAACTGCTTTAATACTTGTTTTAGGAAAAATGAATAATACTTTTTTGATAATCAACAACAAAGTTAATTTAAAAATAATAATAAACTTAGACCATATATAGTTAGAGATAGCATCAAAGCAAGCAAGATTAATTAACATAAAGCATTGACCTATAAAAGGGACTTAGATATACACACACAGTCTACGTATACGTACGCGTACGTGTATATGCACTACATGACACGCGTACGTATACGTACACTGTGTGTGTATATCAATGTCTTATTGATATAATATACTTGATAGTCAAAAACTAATGTCTGTCACATTGAGGATATACTTTTCTTTTTTTCTTTTTTTTTTTTCTGGAAAATAAGTTCTCTTAACTTTAAGATTACAAAAGCGTTGAAAAGTGAAAAGATATATCCAAACTTTACGTTTACATACATACATATATACATACATATATATATATATATATATATATATATATATAACAAATAATACGCGTTGTACAGGGAGCCTTTGCATCTTTTCCTTTTCTTTTTTTTTTTTCGGTTCCTTCTGCATTATTTTTTATACTTCCTTATATTCCTATACATTGCTAGATATATATGGAGTAGAATTTAGATTAATTACCATAAATTAGTTTTTACCTCGAGAGTTTAATTTGTCGTTCATATCGCGATCTTACTCTGAGACCCATCAATCTGCATGATGTTCAAATAATGACATTCTTGTGTAATGTACATGCACGATTACATTTGAAATCTTGCACTAATACATACCACTTGTTAGAGATTGATCATGTTTATGCTCTAAGAATCTAAAAGATTAACCTAGCTAAGTAACCAAATCTTTTTAAAAATATTATCCTTTCCACGTTTAGCCAGTATAGTACTTTAGTTAGCACTTAGCACACACTCCCAACACAAATTCCTTAGGTATATGCAATAGAGAGGGAAAAAAAAAGTCACTATATTACACGACAAAGTTTCATATCTTAAATAAAAATATAAAAATTGAAATATTACAAAAATATATAGCAAAAATGACATCATAGTTATATATCATAATGATGTCACATTTTATACCATATAATTATATGTAGTTGTTACTTTAATATCAAATTTTGTAAATTTTGTAATATATTTTAAAAGTTTTGTTATATGTCAACTGTGTATACTATTTAAAGTTTTCTATATGTGTAAAGAGCCAAAGAAAAAAAAGATTCGGCGAGCCCATGTGAACTTATAATTATGCAAAGTATATTTAATTAAATTAATTAGCAAGAATTTGCCTGCAGATGGGAAGCCAATTGACATTAGAGAAGGTTATGATTTCGAAATTGGTATATGACTAGCAAATTCTAAGACCGTACGGCTCCACATGTAAGTCGGGTGGATGGATTTGGTCCATCAAATGGTAGGTCAAATATAATATCAAGCCAAAATAAAATAAAATAAGAATTAGGTCAAATAAAAGAGGAAGACCTCTGGGAATGGCCCTTTCAAGTTTCAAAAGAAAAGCAGAAAAAGACGAAGAAGAAGAAAAAGGCTAATTGCTGACTGGCAATAAATGCCACTATAAATCAGCGCCGTCATTCACTAATTCTGGCCATATAGCATTCCCACCATGCCAAAAAAAAAAAAAAAAAAAAAAAAAAAAATCCAATAACCCGACTTCAAAATATAGATGTGTGTATATATATTTTGGTCCACACGCATATACATGATCCAAAAAGAAATTGGTATTTATTCAAAAAAAAAAAAACAAAAAAGAAATTGGTACTATATTTAGTTTCTATTAGGCGTCCAATGCCGCTTAAATTTTAATGGATAAGTATAATTTTGAGAATCATGAGTTATTATATAATTCAATGTGTTTATATCATGCATAAGTATAATTTTGTTTTATCAAATTGATGAGGGTTATAGGGATTCAAACTCAAAATCTAAGGATGTGTGTGACATTACTGTCAGAATTTAGGATATTTTATAGTCATTATATATATATATATAAGCATGAAGTTATTATATATGTATTTATTTATGTATGCGTGCATGTTTGTATACACGTCTTTATTCTTTGTATGTATAAAACATTGGCCGAGTCTTACGCTCACAAGTTTACTATTGTTTATCTAATTGCTGTATATTTATATCGATATATAGATGGTTGCGATGACTTCTCTTCTGTGAGAGTTGTCATTCTTGGAACGTACTAAACTGGCCGGTCTGAGAGGTCTGGCAATGTTGGACTGATTCCGACCTAACCCTCGGGTTGGGTTGCGCCTAGATTTCAAGCCCAAAACTCGACCCAAACACATCTTTTATATATTTTTTTAAAAAACATTGTAAATTAACCCCATCAACCTTTAGGGCCTGGCCGACCCTCCTCCTTTAAGGACAAGGCCGGCCCGGCTTAGTGAAAATGATGGGTCGAGACTAGTGTTGAAACTTCGAGCGGCGGGCCTGCCCAAAGCCTGAAAATTTTCGGGCTCGGCGGGCAGGTACCATTCGTCGCCCGTCCGACCATTTTAGCCAGGCTCGGGCAGCCCGAGGAAAAACCGTTCCTGGCAGCCCGTTGCCGGTGGAGAAGTCGAGACCGCCGTCCGCCGGATTTTTTTTTGAATTTTCCCGCGTAACCCGTAGCCGGACTGTTGCCTGATCCGTTGCCTGAATTTTGCCTGCAATCCCAAAAAACAGCTACTTTTTTTAAAGTTTTACCCGACCTGAAATTTTTTGACCGTTAGCTCGAGTTTGCCCATATTTTAAATGCACGACCCGCCGCCCGACCCCAATAGCTCTTTTTTTTTTTTTTTTTTTTTACCGTTGTCCGATCTGCCCGACCTGACCCGACCCGAGTGTGTGTTACCGTTGGAACTGAAAAATTGAGGGAAAATTTTTTTTTTTTCAAGCCAAAAAATTTCTTATAAATATCCTCCCTCTCCCAACCATTTTTCTCACCCAAAAACTCTCATCCTCTCTTAATTTCTCTCAATCTCTCTCAAATCTCTTTTAATCTCGCTTAAATCTCTCTTAATCTCTCTCAAAGCGCTTTCAATCTCTCTTATTTTTTCATAATGGTTTCTTCTGGTTATGGTGGTGATATTTCCATTGATGCCTAATTCAACATCGAAGAAGGGCAATTTCCTAATGTTTTTCAAACGCATGAATCACAAACTACAGAAAGAGTTGCTGAGGAAACTGCAAATCCGAACCCTAGTGGACGTACTAGAGGTCGTGGACGTAATGGTAGTGGGCGTGGAGGAGAGGCAAACAGAAGTGCTAGTGCAAGTGTTGCAAGTTCTAAGAAGAAATGCAAGTGCACCTCAATAGTTTGGGAGCACTTCAACACATTCGAGGAGGTCGACAATAACGGTAACATTAAATACATAGCTCAATACAAATATTGTGGTGATAAATTACAAGGTAACACTATTCATGGCAATACACACTTGAGAAGACACTCTGAAAAGTGTCTTCAAAAGTAAGGAGGCGAACCCGATCTTCACCAAACACAATTATCGTTTGACTGTTAAACCAGCGATCTAACCACTTGGAAATACGATCCGCAAGTCGATCGTATGGAAATGGCACGATTAGTAGCCACATTAGATCAACCACTTAGTTTTACCGAACAAAAGAATTGGCAGCGTTATATTAAAATTGTACATAATCCTAATGTACAATTTTTTTTCAAGAACTACTCTTAGAAAAGATGCATTAAAATTATATAAACAAGAAAGGGAAGCCTTAATAAACCTTTTACACTCTACTAGTGGTTGCGTTGCGTTAACGGTAAATATTTGGTCCGCCGTTGCCAACAAAGATTATTTAGTTGTAACCGGACATTATTTTAAAGGTTTTGATTTAGATAAGAGAATATTAGGTTTTAAATGTGTTATAGGATCACATATCATCAATTTAATACATAACACAATTTTATCTGTCATTGATGAATATAGTTTAAGGGATAGAGTAATGGCCATAACATTAGATAATGCTACTGCAAATACTAAAGCAATAGAACTTTTTGAAAATGATTTAAGTTTATTCGGTAATAATGATACATTTCACCAACGTTGTGCATGTCATATAATTAATTTAATAGTAAAATCCGGTTTAAAATCAATGTCAGGTCATATTAAAAGCATTAGAGATAACATTGCTTGGATTCAATGTAGTAATCAAAGAATACAAGATTGGTTTAGATTTCTACAAGCATGTAATCAAAATCCTAGAGCATTAGCCTTATATATGCCCGTAAGATGGAACTCCACTTATATAATGCTTGAACAATGCATCTCTTATAAAGATGCTATAACAAACTATGTTAATGCAAAATTAGGACCAGGATTTATAGACGAAACTGATTGGCAAATTGCCGAACTCTTGTATAACTCTTTAGGTAGATTTCACGAAGTTACTTTAAAGCTTAGTGGAACTTATTACCCAACGTCATCATTAGCGTTAGGAGAACTTTTAAGAATGACTATTTTATTTAGTGAATTTAGGACACACGAGGTTTTAGGAGTTCCTATCGCTTCTATAGAAAAGAAGTTTAAAAAATATTGGTCTAAATTACCAATGTTGTATGGTTTCGGTGTTATTTTCGACCCTAGATTAAAATTAGATGGTTTAGAAAGTGGATTAGAAAACTTAGGAGACTTTTTAGATATCGACATTTCTGACCAATTTCCTATTATAAAGGAAAAAATATTATCTCTCTATAGCTCTTATGAAAGTAGGTTTAGAAACACACCTCATGTAGGACAACCGCAACAACAAGACGACAATCCGCATTCATTCTTGAATGTTTTGGGTTGAACAAGAAGAAGAATCTGGGAGTGAATCTTCATCAAGAGGTGGTGGCAACAACAGTGGCTTCAACGAGTTAATGGCGTACCTGAGTGAGGGCTTAGCTGTAGACAATAGTGAAATGTTTGATTCGGTTCAGTGGTGGAGGGCACGAGCATTAACTTGGCTGATCCTAACTCAACTAGTAATGAATATTTGTTCGATCCCAGTCTCCACTGTTTCAGCTGAACAAGCATTCAGTACAACCGGCTGAATACTTGAAGAACGGAGAAACGCATTGCAACAGGATATCAACAGGATATTGTTGAAGCTTTAGTGTGCATCAAGGGTTGGGATCATTCCGACCAACGCTTACAGATACAATTTCACCGGCAAGCCAAGAATGGATCGTTGAATTTAATAGATTAACTTTTAATTTTCAAGACGATCCTTCTGCTTCAAATTAAATTCTATTATTGTAATTTGTAAATATTTATTTACTTTCGACAATGCTATTATAATATTGTATAGACTTTGTAAGTTCATCAAATTTGTAATTTGTCCCACAATGATTGCAATCTTTCTTCCTTACTAAGTTTTTATCCCAATTGGGTTTTTCTTGGTAAGGTTTTTAACGAGGTAATCATGAATTACAAATTTAAAAATTAATAAATAAATAATTTTTTTATATAGTTCGTGTGTTCATTTCAAATTTCAAATTGTAATATATATATATATATATAATATTTAAAAAAATTCGGGCAACTCGGTCGGGCTTGGGCAGCCCAACCAGGCACGGGTAGCCAAAGGCTGGCCGAAGCCCGTCCAAGATGTTTTTCGGGTCAGGTCGGGCAGCCCAAAAATTCGGACTCGGGCGAGATTGGTCATCAGGTAAAAATTTAGAATTTTCGGTGGTCACGGGCGACCCGTCTAAAATTTTAGCACCAGTCGAGACAGTCCGGCTTGAAATTCTCATTCAAGCCGTTAGGCTCGGGCTGAGCCAGACAGCCCGAACTTTTGCATATGTTCTTTATCAACTTGGGTCTCTGTGTGCATTTGGTAATTACTAATGAACGTCTTCTCACCAAATTTTTTTTTTAAAAAATACTAATGAATTATAAAGAGAATAACGGTGTTTTCACGCTTCCAGTCAAATATTATTATAAGAGTATTCTACTGAAATCATTGGTGGGATCATGACTGAGACGTTAAGTCCAAATATGAGCCTTCAACAGCTTTCGGTCCAAAATTCATATTGTCCACTACCAATGGCACGTAATCTACGTTAAAGGAAGACTTCTTGCGTCTGGCATGACTTGTGCCATGAACAAGTATAAACGAAGGCTCCAAATGAGATATCCTTACTACTTACTATATGCAACCACCACCGCGGGCAGCAAAAATTTAGACTATCTAGCAAATTAAAAGAAAATAATACAATTCTGTTTAGACAAAACAATTAATATTATATTGTATATAATTTTCTGTTATATATTAATCATTAGGTCATGCATCTATTCGACTATTGGTATATAGTATATATACATATATGTCAACTTTCTAAGCCGCGCGATTGCCAAGAAGAACTTGTTAATAATTTGCTGGAAATTAAAACCGTCACGGCTAACTATTATTGAGAAATTTTTTGCTTAGCTAGGGCGTCACGCTTACTCTCTTTATATATATATATATATATATATACATATATATATATATATTAGTTTTTCCTTTTAGGGGGGAAAATGGAATTGCTTAATTGAATAAATTGTCTTCCTCAATGATCAGGGGAGCTACATGTGCAATGAGAAACTTCTTCTTGAATAAAAACAGCCTTAACAATAAAAGCTATTTAACATGTTTTGCTAGTTTGTACTATACATTTATTCCCATTTTGGGGTACAAAACAGCAAGAAGATGATCATCTCCAGCTTCACATCACAATTGAACGATAACAAGAAGTAGAGGACCTTTCTCCCGTGATTCAACCTTTTGTACGGATTGGGGAGTATCACTCTTGATTATACTAAAGGGCAGGTCAACGTATCTCGGTGAATATATATATATATATATATATATGTGTGTGTGTGTGTGTGTGTGTGTGTCTGATAGTTTGTATGTGTGTACGTATCTATTAATAATGTTAAGGACACTAACTCTAATTTTAATTATTGTGTATTAATTGATGTGATATGTGAGTTGTCATTTTTATATTGATGGACGTTTAAGTTATTATCACATCAATAAATGATAAGAGATTGCATCAACTAATAAAAAAATAACTATTCACATGCAATATCAGTTAATATACAAAAGTTGAGACTTGAGTTGGCGTCTCTTACATTATTTATGTATGTATATATATACATATGAATGTATTATGTGTATGCATATATGTATAAATGCATGCATGTTTGTCATATTCAAACAAAAGAAAATAAACTAAACAAACATACCTGGTAGTTGTTACGAGCTAGCTAGCTCGCACTACAAGAAAAATGGGTTTTTACGACGACAAAAAGTCGTCGTAAAAATCCGAATGTCGTCACAAATAAAGTTTTTTTCGACGACGTATCATCGCAAATTTGTCGGCGTAAATAATTCGTCGCAAAAACCTTTTTTGCGACAACATAGTGTCATCGCAAATGTATTTGCGACGACAATCGTCGTTAATACGTCGTTGTAAATTTCTCGTGATATGATCCATTTTTTGCGACGATATTTCAAACCGTCGTCGCAAATAATCTTACTTTTTTGCGACGACAAGTCTAAAGAAGTCGTCGCAAAAAACCGAAATTAATTTTTTTTATAATTTTTAAAAAATGGTAATTAATTAATTTTTAATATTTTTAATTAAATATTATTATGTTACATACTGAATAAAATTTATTAAGATACATTAATAGTGAAATATAAATTAATATTAAAAATAGTAAATCTAAATAAATTTATGAAATATACTATGAATACTACATGAAGTGCATATATAATGTTCAAAAAAATATAAAGTGAAAAATAAAAAAGTACATATAACGGAACTAATCGTTAAGTTTGCAGCATCGTCAACATCTGAACCATCATCAGGACCGTCATCATCTGAAGGAGGCAGAGGAGCGTCTAGGTCAACTGGTTCTGGACGATCAATCGTAGGTGATTGGATGTTGGGCTGCATTTAGCCATCAACTATAATACCTTCATCTGATTCTCATAAATCTTAACTTGTTCCAGGTACGATTTCTTTAAATAACGACTCATACATGGGTCAAGTTGAGCCGATGATGTTGCGTCCGAGTATGAACCAGCAGATGAAGGAGAAGTCCCGGAGTAATACTTTTGGGAGAGCGTCGGACCCACTCCTATCTTATGTCCTCTACGCATGCCAAAAACTTGCTCCAAAACCCCATGCTCGTTAAAGGCGGGTCTAGTCAAGCTTGAAGTAAACTGTGTTCTCTGCATTTGTCTCTCCTCCTCCAGGGTGTTCTACATAATAAGACATTATAATTGTTTATACGTATTATAAAACCACTATTTCAGTATAAAAAAATTTAATATGAAAAATAAAAATACTTACAAAAGTCTGTTTCGCTTGGAAATTAACCCAAGAGGCCCCGCGACGATGCATGTCCCCCCAATTGTCTATTGCAGACATCGGCTCTTGGGTCTCCGTACTGACCTGTCAAATAAATTACATTTGTTAAAATTCTTAAATTCTAACTAAATTTCGGCAGCGTAATGACTTATTTTTCATATGATCCAAAAATTCAAACCTGTAAAAAAACAACTTTAAAAGATTTCAGCACACCATAGCTGCAAGATGTGCCACCCAGAACAATCATCACAAACATATAAGTACGATAACTACTAACCTTCTTATTGCGATGCTGAGAGTACGATATCCGATCATGTAAGCTTGGATACTTTTGGTTGCTACAATTAGTTTTATTTGTCTCTGATATTTTCTATTTATGATTAACTATAATAAGTAATAGTAAAATTAAGCAAATTATGTATAAAAAATCATCAAGTTGTAACAAATCTATAATTACTTGAAATCTGTCGACGGAGAACCTATCACAACAACGATCCCAATGAAGTGGATTCCTCATGTTACTCGGGAGACTGTCTCTACCATAGCGTTTGAAATGGCGGGGCCGGGAACTTTTCCAGTCCTTGTAGCACTTTGCTGCCTCCCTATCAACTACGGACCTCAGAATATCGTTCTTATAATTGTAGTCGATGTTAAACTAGTCCTTGCAAAATTTTTCACATCGTTAAAACGCATTGTTATGTTTAACTTTAGTATAAACTATACAAATTATTAAGCAAAACAATTACCAGCATCCGGTTCTGAATTGTCCTCTTGTTTATGTCGCTAATGTCCTTCCAAGCATCGTGGAAGGGCTTGCATATATCTCTGGTATGAATACCAACTGCACTATCAAATTAGGAACCATATTTACCAAGCGCCTTCCAAGTACCTCCCGCCTCATCAAATTATACTGTGATTTTACCGTCTTCAAGGACCTTTAGGCGATTTCATAACCTTTCGCTCTACCTCAACCTCTATGTTGTCGAGGTTCAGGTGCTGTAAACATATGTAAGCATTTCAAATCAACATGTACTACTATATTTATTTATTATATGATAGAACGGGAAAAAAGTCAGAATAACATACCAGACTCACAGAATGCGGGGAGTCTGTGAGGACCGGGAGGAGGCTGCGCTCCCCTTGAAGAGCCAGCGCAAGTCGCTACCGGACCAGCCATGAATGCCTGTGAACAAATTCATGTTAATAACAATATTTATAAATTCACAGAAGATCATAGTATTAAAACGAAATCATGAGAAAAACTATAATTACTATACATAAATTCTACTCATCGTCGCTGCTACATTATTGATTGTCGCCATCATCATTATGTTATCATCGTCTTCAGATTCGATGACTTCCTCCTCAACGTACTCTTCTAAACTTTCATCGTCCTCATCATTAATAAAATCATCAACTACGGGAGACTTATCTTTCATAATTGCATCAACATCGGAGGTGACAACATTAGACGATACATCATGTCGATTCAATACAAATGAGTCAATCTCTGGTAGTTCCACTACTAACTCAATATTTGTAGACTCCGTATCCTGGACTATCATCACGTTATCAATGTCAGTTTCTGGAATGTCGCAAATATGTCGATGTCTAAAGTGTTCTACAACCTTCCAGTTTGGACCGTTGAATAAATCACCTACGTAAAAAACTTGCTCTGCTTGAGATGCAAGTATGAAAGGTTCATTTTCATACCACGTGTCTTTAACAAAAACACTTATTATATTTTTATAGTGTTGAATCCTTTTCTTTCCCGGACGAGTGTCAAACCATAGACATTTAAAAAGCACAACAGAATTGTCGTTCAAGTAAGATAGTTCATAAATATCCTCCAAAACTCCATAATACGTTAAGTTATCAGGTCCGCGAACACAAACACCACTATTTTGAGTACTTCGATTCATATCCCGATTGTGTATCAGAAACTTGACACCGTTCACCACATAACCAGGATAACTTCGACATGAGAAACTTGAACCACTTGAAAGCGAAAGCATTTGATCATTCGCTTATAGGCCATTCTGCTGTCGAATATTGAAAATCTGTAAAGAGACATGAATTTTGTTTAAATAGAAATTTGCTAATGACTTAACAATGTCAATGCAAATCAATTATAAATGTACCTTATTCTTAAACCATTTTGGAAACTCTTTCGATTGAATTTCATCCAATGGTATGGTTCGACCGCCGTCATCAATCTCCCTCCTATGGTTAATGTTTAACAGAGAATGAAAGTAAGGGACACGATTGTATGCGACACAATCAAGGAACAATTAAGTAACAAAAATGAAAGTAGTACTTACTCAATGAATTGCTGAATTTCTAGATAATTTTGTAGTACATACCACTCGGCTCTCTCTCGCAAATGAGTATCCAAAGTGATGGGGGTCATCTTCCCAATTGGCCGATAGCGAGTTTCGAATACAATAATCTTTTTAATAGTACGATCTTCATCGTCTACCCAATTTCTGGCCAGTCTGTTAAACCTTGTTTCAACTCCAGTTAAATACATTGAACAAACAGTCAGAGTTTCGTTCACAATGTATGCCTCAACAATCGAACCCTCAGAACGTGCACGATTCTTGACATATTTCTTTAACGATCCAAGAAAATGTTCAAACAGATACATCCATCTTAAGTGAACTGGTCCTCCTTGAATGATTTCTTCAGGCAAGTGTATAACTAAATGTACCATTATGTCAAAAAAGACAGGAGGAAAAATTGTTTCTAACTTGCATAAAATAAGCACAATATCTTGTTGAGCTTTCTCTAAATCACTTTTTCGCAATGTCCTTGAGCATATTAACTTAAAAAAATTACTTAATTCTATTATTGCATCAACAATCTCTTTCTTCATGAATGGCCGTATCCCTGTTGACAATAATCGCTGCATTATGATGTGACAGTCATGTGATTTTAGCCCAGTAATCTTATTCTTCCCTTTGATCACATTTTTCTTTAAATTTGAAGCAAATCTAATAGGAAACCTTACTTATTTTAAGAAATCACAAAACTTTTTACCATCATCTGGAGATAGTGTATAAGATGCATGTGGTTTCATCCAACGATCACCGTCTTTATACAAATATAACTCCTTGCACACCCCCATATGTTGCAGATCGATTCTCGCCTTATTCGTATCCTTACTTTTTTCGTCAATGTCTAGAATTGTGCCCAATAAGCTGTCACATACATTCTTCTCAATATGCATGACATCTAAGTTGTGACGTAGCGACAATGACTTCCAATAAGGCAATTCCCAAATGATACTCTTCTTTGTCCAATTAAGCTCGCTTACATGTCTTTTCCGCTTGTTACCACCATACTTTTCATATTTACCAGGCAATCTGACTAACACATTTTCTAATTGAGCTAAGATTTGGTGAACAGATTTTTGAGCCGGTGGAGGTCATTTCTCAACCTTACCATCAAACTTTTTATTCTTTCTCATCCCATGTTTAATAGGAAGCCATTGCCGATGGCCAACAAAACAAGTCTTCCTAGTTATCCTCTTTAAAGGGGTTGCATCGTTGCAAGTTGGGCATACTATGAGCAGAAAAATCATTAACTGTCATGAGCAACATAGCCCGCATCTGAAATGATGTATTCAAAACTGCGTCACGTACAATTACCCCTTCATTCCACAAATCTTTTAGCTCATCCACAAGGGACCTTAAAAAGACATCCATATCCTTTCCGAGTGCATTTGGGCCAGGAATCAACAATGTCAACATCTTATAAGGATCCTTAGTGCATAACCACAAAGGTAAATTGTAGACCGTTAAAACCACCGGCCACATACTGTATGAGAGGCTCATGTTCCCGAAAAGATTGAAACCATCAGCGGCCAACCCTAAGCGAACATTTCTCGGCTCATATGAAAACTCATGATACTTTTCATCTACCTCCTTCCATTCATTACCATCGACTGGATGACGCATTAAATCCTCATCATTTGAACGCCCACGCTGGTGCCACGTCATATCTTTAGCTATGTGATGAGAACCGTATAGACGCTTCAACCGCTTGTTAACGGGAAGTAACGTAGTACTTTCCACGGCACTTGTTTAGTACTTTTTGTCTTTTTTTTCTTCCAATGGGTTGTTTTACATACTGGACACGTTTGTAGATCAGTGTTCTCCTTCCAAAACAAAGCACAATCGTACTTGCAGACATGAATTATTTCATAACCCAGTCCAAGTTTACTCATGAGCTTCTTCAACTCATAATGAGAAGAAGGTAACTTCACATCCGGGAATGCATCTTTCAATAGATTTAACAAAGCATCCACACACTCATTAGGCCACTTGTATAACACTTTTAAATGCATCAATTTTACTAAGAAATTTAAAGATGAATACTTAGTGCAGCCCGGATACAATCCCACCTGGAGCTCAGAAAGTAGATCCTTAAATTCAACGTACTGTGCATCTTCTAGATCCACATGCGTCTCATCCAACATTTCATGGTCATCATTAATCCCAGCAATGTCTTGTAAGACTGCAAACATGTCGTCTACTAGTTGATTAACTATTGGGTTGACACCTGAAACCGCTTCTACTTCACCATGGTGAATCCATGTACTATACAATGGATCAAAACCAAATCGATGTATATGCGTTCTCATAGTTTCTACTAGATGCATTTCATGGTTTCTACATTTTACACAAGGACGGCTGATATGGCCACTGGAAGTTTCATAATTTTTGGTAACCTCAATAAAAACAGATAACACATTCCAATATTGATCTGACAATCGGTTCCTCAAATAAATCCAAATTTTGTCAATCGGCATTTCAACTATACACAACAACATACATAGCAATTTATTAATGTGTTTAATTAATTTTAATTTTACTCTTTATTAACACAATTAAATTTTGTTAATGAACTTATTAAAATTATCGTTTTCTAACTAAATTTTGGCAGTATAAGGGCTTATTTATCTTATGATCCAAAAATCTAAACCTGCAGAAAAATAACTTTAAAAGATTTCGGCACACCATAGCTGCAAGATGTGCCACCTAGAATAAAAATCACAAACATATACTAAATTTCAACAATATAAGAAAATCATAATTCAAATATCAAAATCATAATCCCGAATTCATACAACCAAAAACTACAACAATTTTAAACTAAAAGTACAATAAATATAAAAAACTTACAAAGTTCAAACCCACCAAACGGGGGCTGAAAATAACAAGATTACCTCGGAGGAACCGGACAAACAGCGACAAAGGCGAAAAATTAAACGCCTACATCAAATTGAAACATCAAACATAATTTTCAAACACCGAAATTAACATTTTATTAACATAAAGAGTAACATATAGACACAATTTTTGATTAATCAATGCAAGTTTAAATTTTTACATTCTTCGAACCATAAAAAATGACTAAACTCGAACAAAAATCCCTAACAAAATCCCCAATATTCAACTCCTAGAGCATCAAAATTCTCATAACTCAATCCAAACACATACTCGATAAGCAAAATAAGAGCAATAAAATTTTCTCGGACGTGCACATTTGATCTTCCATTTTCTATTTTCTTCTTCCATTTTCTTGGCAACCAAACAAAAACAAAATTTACAAAAAGAAAAAAAAAGAGAAAACCCAAACCTCTTCGAAATCCTGGCGGCGGTAGGGTGGCTGGGGCGGGTCGGCGGGAGTGGGGCGGCGGGAGCGATGGTGGCAGCCGGAGAGGGGAAGAAGAGAGAAGGGATCG
>NW_010356504.1:86812-103820 GCF_000414095.1 Morus notabilis | reverse complement strand
ATCGGAAGACAGAGAGAGAGAAAGGAAGAGAGAGAAAGAAGGGGAGAGAGAGAAGGGAAGAGAGAGAGAAGACGGCTGGCGGCGAGGGGAAGAGGAGGCAGAGAAAGAGACTTAGCAGGAGAGAGAGAGAAAGTGTCGGGGGAAAATGAAGAGGAAGAAGCTAGGGTATATTAGATCAGACTTATTTATGATGACATTGTCGTCACAAATAAATTTAAAATGTTGTCGCAAATACGTCACAGTTGGCAATTATTTGCGACGACAATTTTGGGTCATCGTAAATAATCATTTTTCCCGCGTTTAGTTTTTGGTGAAATCTTTAAAAGATTATTTGCAATGACAAAGAGAAAATGTCATCGCAAATAACCTGAGATGATTTGCGACGACAAATGTCGTCGCAAATAATAAGATATTTGCGATGACTTGTCGTCACAAAAAATGGATTCCCTTTGGCGGTAAAAATCCACGCCACTGAAATTTGCGCGCCAAAATTATTTGCGACAACATTTAAGTTATTAATGACGACATGCTCATTTTATTTAATGGGGAGTAATTGTGACGACATGTCGTCGCAAATATTATATTATTTGCGACGATAAATTTTGTCGTAAAAAATGTTGTCGCAAATGGCCTTTATTGTAGTGTCGCTAGAGGGAAGAAAAAAATATATCTAATTTATTAGTAAGATGAAAAATGTGCTAATCCAACCAGGCTTAAAACACTAGTTAATTAAGTTGACTACATGATATTATTTGGTCATATAATACCTATAAAGAAAACTGGCGTAATGTATTTGGAAAGAATATTGTATATTGAATGAATTATCTAAATCATTAAATTAGCAAGCTACAGTATCTACCTATTTATACATAAGTTACATAAAGTTACTGAAAACTTGTAGAGTACGTTTTTACTACAGAAGCTTATACTAGAAACTTTGCAAAGCTTGCTTAGTAAGCTAAGGTTTCTTAACAGCCCCCCTCAAACTTAAAGTAGTTAGATCTTCTACTTTAAGTTTGTTTCGCATAAGACCAAACACTGAGCTTGAAATGGCTTTAGTGAAGACATCTGCCAGTTGATCAATGGCTGGTACATGTCTGACTTCTATTTGCTTCCTTATGACCTTCTCTCAAACAAAGTATAGATCCAACTCTATATGCTTTGTTCTAGCATGTAGAACCGAGTTGGCTGCTAGATGAACTGTGCTCAGATTGTCACACCAGATTACTGGTGTTTTATGTGGCTAAAAATTTAGTTCACTTAGAAAAGATTGCAGCCAAGATATCTCTGCCACCACACTAGCTAAATCTCTGATATTCAGCCTCTGTAGATGATCTAGACACTGTGTGTTGCTTCTTTGACTGCCAGCAAACCAAGTTAGAGCCAAGAAATACACAAAACCCTGAGGTGGACCTTCTGTCATCAGCATCTGAAGCCCAATCTACATCATAAAATGCAACTAGATCTAGGTTATCCGTAGAGCACTGTCTCAAGTGTAGACCATAGTCAAGTGTGCCAGCTAGATACTTAAGAATTTTCTTCACTATTTTCCAATGAGCCTCTAATGGTGTTTGCATAAATTGACACACCTTATTCACACTGTATGAGATCTCTGGCCTTGTGATTGTCACATACTGTAAAGCTCCTACTACACTCCTATATAGCTAAACATTGCTCACATGATCGCTTCCAAAAGAAGACAGTTTCTGCCATGTGGTCATGGGAGTTGAAGCACTCTTGGCATATTGCATCTTGGTTCTACACAGCAAGTCTGTGATGTATTTTTTCTGAGATAGATGAAGTCCTCCAGAGGTTCTTGTTACCTGTATTCCAAGATAATAGTCAATCTCTCCAAGGTCTTTGAGTGCAAATTCAACATTAAGCTTGTTGATTAACCCTTGGATAGCTGATTCATCACTCCCGGTGACTAAAATGTCAACCACATAGACTAGAATGTAAAGAGTCCATTGTGATGTAATTTGAATGAAAAGTGATTGATCTGACCTTGCTGACCGAAAGCCAAGTTTTAGTAATGCCTGGTGAAGTTTGTCAAACCATGCCCTTGGAGCTTGCTTCAAGCCATAAAGAGACTTGTGCAGCCTACACACTAGACTTGGATGATGTTGATCGACAAAGCCAGCGGGTTGATCCATGTACACTTTCTCCTGTAAATCCTCATTTAAGAAGGCATTGTTCACATCAAGTTGCCTCACACACCACTGCTTACTTAATGCTAGAGTGAGTATTACACGAACAGTAGTAGGTTTAACTACTAGGATGAAATTTTCTGTGAAATCAAAACTTGCCACTTGATGAAAACCTTTAGCAACAAGTCATGCTTTGTATTTGTTTATGCTACCATCAAGATTTTCCTTTACTCTAAAAACCCACTTGCAACCAATTGCTTTTCTCCCAGAAGGTAAAGGAACAAGGCTCCATGTGTGGTTCCTCTGAAGAGCAAGGAACTTATCAGTCATAGCCTGTTTCCAGTGTACAGCAGCAAGAGCATCTTCAACAGTGTTAGGCTCATTTGTTGCCATGTATACTTTAGGTTTAAAAATGCCTTTCTTGGCGCGTGTGACCATGGAGTGTGAAAGTGGCAGCTTGGACTATTTTGAGGATTCTAAACACTCCTGACCTGGTACACATGAGTCCTGATTTGAGGCTGAAATAGTAGAGATATGTTCTGGCATAGTGGAAGTATTTTCTGGTGTAATGGGAAGAGTTTGATTATGTGGTAGTATGAAGGGTGAAAGAGAAAATTCAGTTGAAGAGGATGATGAAAGTGTTGGAAGAGGAAGCTGAGACGATGGAAAAGAAGAGGGAAGAACACCAAGTGGTGTGGATGAGAAAGGATTATTCGGCTCAACACAGGTGGATGGTATGACTGGATTAGTTTTGGCAAATGGGAATGAGAGTTCATCAAATATAATATCCCGAGAGACATAGATTCTACCAGATGGATCAAGACATTTATAACCCCTATGCTTGATGCTATAACCCAGAAAAGTACAAGGTGTGGACCTAAACTACATTTTATGCCTGTTATAAGGTCGAGTATTTGGATAATAAGTGCACCCAAAAACTTTAAGTTGAGAATAGACTGGTTTTGTGTGAAATAACACTTCCAGAGGAGTTCTATTTTGAAGTAAAGGTGTTGGCAGCCTGTTTATAAGAAAAACTGAGGTACGAAATGCCTCATCCCAGTATTTAAACGGCATAGAGGCTTGAGCAAGGAGTGTTAGACCTGTTTCAACAATGTGTCTATGCTTACGCTCAGCAACTCCATTTTGCTCATGGGTATGTGGACAAGGATGCCTATGTTCTATTACTTGTTGAACAAGAAGGTCTGTAAAGGCTCTAAACTCCCCTCCCCAGTCAGTTTGTAGACACTTAATAGGTAAATCAAGCTGTTTCTCCACTAAAGTTTTGAAATTGATAAAGGCTTGTAAAGCTTCTGACCTTGTTCTTAAAAGATACATCCAAGTGAAACGAGAATAAGCATCAATAAAATGAATGTAATATCTATATCCACTGGAAGAATTAGTGGGTGAGGGACCCCATAAATCTGAATGAACCAACTGTAAAGGTTTGTGGTAAGTAGTATGGGACAGAGAGAAAGGTAGTTTATGAATTTTACCCAAACAACAAGACTTGCAAGTAGAGAGTGAAGTTTTATTGATGTTGGAGAAATTACAATTATTCAGAACAAGCTATATAACTTTGTCAGCTGGATGTCCTAATCTATTATGCCATAGTTCAAAATGAGAAGAATTGACAGTACTCGTATAAGCTCAAATAACATGAATTACATGATTAGAAAAAGAAGAGGATGGCTGAACAGATGGTTGAACAGTTTGTGAAGAACAAACCGGAGGAAATGGCTGGAGATGGAGACGGATCTGCGAGTTGTCAAATGCATCGAGGCCATCCTTAAGACGACCCTCCAACAGCACCATCTTGGAAGTAAGGTCCTTGACATAACAAGTAGTGGGGTGAAACTCAAAGAAAACATGATTATCAGTGGCAAACTTAGAGACACTCAACAAATTTTTACGAATTTCAGGGACATGTAATAAGTGTTTAAGAGTAAGAGTTTTGGAAATGATAAACGGACTAGAGAAACTAGAAGAACTAATGTGTTTAATAGGTAACCCCTTCCCATTTCCCATGTACACCTGATCAAAGCCTGAGAATTCTGAACTGGTTATGAGGTTTGAACGATCAGCAGTCAAGTGGTTGGTAGCACCTGAGTCAGGATACTAGTCCATGTCAGAAGAATCAGCTGGATACCAGGCTGGATTCTGAACTGCCTCTGGAGTAGCAAGCATAGCACCCATCTGAAAGGCTTCAGACTCTGGGTTTGAACTCTGGAAGTGAGCTAGGTTGCCTTGAACCTGATGAGAAAATTGAGAAGGACCAGCAAAAGACCTGTCAAAACGGTAATAACACAGTATAACAACATGACCTTGCTTTCCACAGAGTTGACACTGCACTTTGTTGTTGTTCCAAGGCTCTCTGTTAAATCCTCCAAAACGTCCTCTGCCCCTGTTATTTGTATTACCAGAAAAATGACCCTGTCTAGGATTACCTGAGAAATACACATGAGATGCTGAAAAGAAACCAGCAATTCCAGAAGAAGGATGTCCGAAACCAGGACCACTAAATTTTGGAGCAGAATTTGACTGAGTCCTAGTCATAGCAAGATTAACAGATGTAGGACCAGAAGAAGAAGAACCAAAACCATCACTAGACTTTAAGGCTTTCTCAATACGAACTTCTTGAGCAAGAACTAGAGATTCAACTTCTTCAACAGTGTATTCATTGAAACTAGAATTCACACTGATCTCTAAAATATCATATTCATAAGGTAAACCATTGAATATTGCATCTACATGATCCTTAGTTGAAATTTCATGACCTACTAGAGCAATCATATTAACAAAATGTCTTATTCGAAGCAGATATTCATTAATAGTCAAAGAGTCTTTACGTGTATTCTGTAATTGAGTCTTAAACTGAGACTTTTTGGCTCTAATTTGCGAGGCAAAGTATACCTCAACCGTGTGCCAAACTTGAGCTGCAGTTTCACAGTTGACCATTCGAGCAAGAACAGAATCAGACATGGAGGCTAGCATCCACGACACGATCAGTTGATCTTGATGTTCCCACTCTAGATACGCCGTATTGATCACACGAAGAAGTTCATCTTCTGGAGAAAGAAACTTTGGAGGCAATCTTATTGAGTTAAAAAGAAAGTCTTGAAGGTGATAACCGCGGGCAGTGGCAAGAACTTGTCGGCGCCAGACCAAAAAATTATTGTTGTCTAACTTCGAAGAAATTGAGTGTGAGAAGGTTACCAGAGTAAATCGTAAGGAAGAAAGATTCTTTTGTACGGCTGTGGAGGTTTCTTCCATGGCGATTGCTAAAAAGAACACATGTACTAGGTTAATCGATGAAAAGAAACACTCGATCTGATAGAAGATCTCTGGATCTAACACAAGAAAGCCGAATCTGACAAAAGAACGCCGGATCTGACAAAGGAACGCCGGATCTGACCAAAAGAACGTATGAGGAATGAGCACCTTTACTCGGTTAATCAACTAAGAAAGAAACGCCGGATCTGACAAAGGAACACCGGATCTGACAAAAGAACGCTTGAGAAACAGATTCCGTCACCAGAGAGAGATTCGCCGGAGAGGATTCCATCACCGACAAAGCAGCTCTGATACCATATAAAGAAAACTGTCGTAGTGTATTTGGAAAGAATATTGTATATTGAATGAATTATCTAAGGCCTCGTTCGTTTCGATCATTCGAGTTTAGAATTTGAGTTTAGATGTGATTGTATGTGAGAGCTTTTTACTGTAGCAAAAAAGTTAGATGTGATTGTTTGTGAGAGCTTTTTACTGTAGTAAAACTCGAATTCTAAACTCGAATCAGCGAAACGAACGAGGCCTAAATCATTAAATCAGCAAGCTACATTATCTTCCTATTTATACATAAGTTACATAAAGCTACTGAAAACTTGTGGAGTACGTTTTTACTACAGAAGCTTATACTAGAAACTTTGCAAAGCTTGCTTAGTAAGCTAAGGTTTCTTAACAATACCAAATCTGTGGTTGAGAAGTTAAAATATACCATTATCCAATATTTAATTATATTTCCTCGGCCGTCACCAATTCATGAATATACATAAATGCTAATTAATTATCAGATCAAAAATAAAAGTTTTATATGTTACACTCTTTTTTTTTTCACTCTTTCACTATAAGAAGTTAACTTTGTTGAATAAGATTAATTATGTGGTCTCCTTTCGGTGGATTCAGATCCTTTGTCTAATTTTTAGTGTCTTAATTAGTGTCTAACCAATCATATAATGTCATATCATCTCATGATAAGCACAAAAAGTTAGTTAAAAAGTTGTTTAAATTTTTTACATGACGTGATATGATATGATTGGTTAGACACCAATTATAACATCAAAATGGAATAGAAGATCTGAGTACCCTTTGGTGTTATGTAGTAATATGTGGAATTAATTTGTTAACTCGTGTTCTCACTAGCAATCCTGGAACATGATTTTTTCAGAAAACATGGGAGTCCAAGAAGAGATATATGTCTTCGGGGATTAAGGGAAGGAAAAATTTCTGACTTTGTAGATTGCTAATTTTGACTTTTATTTTTTCGTAATTATATGGTGTATCCAGTCATAGACGCAAAAATAAGATAGAACTCAAGTCTATATAGTTTATTTCTTTGACATTTTGCATGGACTTTGACTCCATCTAAACAAGAATTTCAATATCTTGAACATCTATAGGAGTCAGTACAATTTTTCTAATTGTCGGAACGGAAATTTGATTATTTAAAGAGTACTATTAAACGTTCTCACGCCACTATATTACATGTAACATACTTATTCCTTGTATTATCAAGTTTTACTTTAATAACATGGCTATGTTTATCCATTTAATCAATATCCGACTCAGAAAATATTTAAAAATGAGGTAAAATAGTTATAAAGTCATAATCTATTGTCTAATTATATTATCTAACAAGATTGCAAAGCAGCCAAAGCTAGTAAGTTTTTGGTTTTATACACTAAACACTCTATATCTATATATTTGATATATCAAGTTGGAAAAAAAAAAAAAAAAAAAACTCATGCTTTATATATCAGGATTAAATTATTGAGATAACCCCTCCCCGCATTGTCCTGATTACTTTCGGTTAATGAAATATGCATAAATTAGTCAGACTTTGAAATTACTTTAATTTAATTAGGTAAAGGATCAAGTGCATGGATCCAAAAAAAAAGAGAAAGAGAGAGATTGAGGCCTCATTCATTTCACCGATTCGAGTTTTTATTTTTAGGTTCTTACAGTTAAAAACACTCAGAAAATATTACATCTAACTTTTCATATTATAATTAAAAACTCTTAAAAATGTCACATCTCAGTTCGAATTGAAAACTCAAATTTACAAAGTGAACAATGCCTGAAAAACCACGCTTTAAGCCAAAGGTTGACCTAAATCTTCTTATAAAGACAAAGGAAAAAAATAATAAAAACAAAAACCTTCCCTACCATGTGACTTTTGTAATGTAGGAAACTTCAACGACGGTAGCAACTAGTATAATGTGGGGACCGAGTTTTGCGGCAAAATTCTTAATTCTTAACCCCCTTTTTTTTGCCCTTTTCTGACACACACACACACACACACACATATATGTGTGTGTGTGTGTGAATCTAAAACGTTGAAGTTGAATTCTTCTTCTTCTTACTTTATTTTTTAATGACAAAAATACTATTACATATTGCCTTGCGTTTTCTCAGACTAAATTGTAATAACAATATTAGACAGTTGGAAAAAAAAAAAAAAAACCCAATATATTAGGCCGTTGAAGTATTATTTTAATGTATGTCTAGAAAGTGGCTGGTTAATCTATCCATTGATGGGAAGGCTGTGAGTTTTTTCGTTGTTTTGAATAGTGATTGGTCAAATACTTCATGCTATCTATATAAGAAAGGAGGAAGCCAAAAGGAAAAAAGCTGAACTCAAAGAAGGAAATTAGGGAAAAAAAAGTGGAGAAAATTAGTTATTAAGGCTCTGTATTATATGGAGGGCATTTCAGGATCAAGATCTGGTCATGGAGGTCTTGTTGTCAAGGGAGAGATTAAATGGGTTGAATCTAATGGCGATGAAGAAGAAGATTGCAATGAAGGCAACTTTGCTCACAAGGTATATGTATTATATATATATATATATATACATACATATATATACAAACACATGTATACTTGAAACATGTTCTCAAATTGATCATATCTTTTTCATGTTAATTTCTAGAGTTCCTAGTTTTGGATGTTTTATAGAAGTAAGCAAAACTAAATTCAGTCGGTTTTCCTATATACATGTATGTATGTATGTATGTATGTATGTATGTATGTTTGTTTGTTTGCTTCAAATTAACATAAAGATCCACATAGAAGAAGCAACAATATGTAACAATTTCAAGTCGATTTTTAATTGGAACTGGAAAAACTATTTCTGAGAATATTTCAGAGAGCTTTCCGGATAAGCATCATAAAATATTATTGAAGAATTAAATTAAGTTTTAGTTTCTTAATGTTGAGGTAGATCTTGTGGTTGATTCCTCATATGGAAAAATTTACAGTTAAATATAATTGAATATCTATTTTCTTCTTTCACGCTCTCGAGGAAATATATACATATATACGCACATATACTACACACATGTATAACTATATATATATATATATATATATATATATGTCTATCGATGTCTTTCTTATGTTGGTCCAATGGTATACGGCAGATAAGAAAATCAAGAAACGAATACGACGAGAATGAGGACATAAAACGATCTTCATCTTCACAAAAATATCTTGGTGGCAGCAAAGAGGTATAAATTTCTCGAATCAGAGAAGAAAACATCATATGTATTATATATATGTACATATAAATACATCCATACACACACACGCGCGCGCGCACACGCATATATATATAGATAATAGATCACACACCATTTTTTGTACTCAAAAATAAATATTTTGAAGATCATCGTTGTCTTACATTACAAATTATATACATCGTAACATTTAAATCAATCATGTTTACTCGCATCTCAAAACAAAATGTTTTAGCTGATCCAATCTTTATTATTAGTTAACAATCGAACAGACATGATATAATTTCATAATTATAAATTTCGTTCATACCCATGGTTTTAACAAATGATAAATGGAAGTATATTCACTCACCTTTCTCCATCTTTGACTTTCAAAAGTACACATGCTTCGTCTGCTTTTGTACAAGATACGAATAATCCAAACATTACAAACACGTGCTAATGTGAACCTCTGAATGGAAAAACGAGAAATTACACACATCTCGTACAAATCTTGTAGGTCCTGTGTTTTTACTTCTAGAGACATAATCCATCAATCAACACTACGTACAAAAAAAGAAAAAAAAAACATTAATGGTGATGATATTTATGTGCTGATTATAAAGGAGGAATTATTAATGGTGGATCATGACTTTTAATCAAGAGTACTACTGTACTAGTAGTACTCATAATTTCTTGCACGCCGTTGTGAAATATTGTTGATCAGTAGGCCTAGGACGTGGACTTTGATTGTTAAATCTGTGTTATAATTTCATTGCATGCTTTTCACTTTCTTATATAATTTTTTTTTTGGACATCTATTTATATGTGTTCATTTTCTACTTGACATCCACTTGATGATTTTTTCCTTTTTGACAATCACATCTACCCACTTGGTGATCTTAATTAGGAAAAGTTCACAAAGTAGGAGAGATGTTATTAGGAAAAACTATAGCTTAGCTAGCTTGTTCATGCATGTTTTGTACATGTCAACGTCTAATTCGCTTGCATATAAATGTCAATGGGTTTTTCTGACTATTAATTTCTTCCTTACCTTGTGGATATATATAGGAAAATGATCAGCTTGAATCAACCAGAGCTGAAATTGGTGAAGTTAGAGAAGAAAATCAAAGGCTGAAAATGTACTTGGGTCGAATAATGAAGGACTACGAAACCCTTCAAATGCAATTTAACAACATTGTTCAACAAGAAGCTGCAAAGAAATCCATTGAGAATTCAGAAAACAATCACGATGAAGCAGTCGAAGAAACCAAGCTCGTCTCCCTTACGCTCGGAAGCTTTTCTTCTAATCCCAAAATCAATAAGGAAGTAAAAAATAAAATTCCAAGTAACAATGTTATTGATGTTGAGAAAGATCAAAATGAGAAGCAAGTACTTAAAGAAGGCTTGTCTTTGGGATTGAGTAATTACAAGGACATTAATGAAGCGTCAAGATCGGGAGCAACGGATCAAGGAGGACCGGCAGTGTCAAACCCTAGCGCCGTGAGCAGCTTTGAAGAGCCAAAGGAAGAAGCCGGGGAGACATGGCCGCCTAGCAAAGTTTTAAAGGAAAAGAGAAGTGCTGAAGATGAAGTTTCACAACAAAACCAAGTTAAGAAAGCTAGGGTTTGTGTGAGAGCTCGATGTGATACCCCAACGGTTAGTGTCTATATATATGTTATGCATACATTAAGGCACTTATTCCTATGTTTCATTTATGGTACTACGTATATGTGTTTATATTTATATATGTATATATCATGTTAGTTTTCTAATTTATTCAATTAGTAGCATTCAACATATCCGCTATATATATGATCATTATTTATGTCTGTATTGAACCTTTTTTTTTTTTTTTTTGGCTTTTTGATATTTATACAGATGAATGATGGATGCCAATGGAGGAAATACGGTCAAAAGATTGCAAAAGGAAACCCGTGCCCTCGGGCATATTATCGTTGCACTGTTGCACCGTCATGTCCAGTAAGAAAACAGGTAATTTGAAGTTAATTAATAATTAATTTGTACGTCTAACTTCTCACATACTCCTTCACACATTAGAAGGTAGGAAACTTGCCGTATGACGTTTATAAAATACCTTATGATCCATAATAAGGTGCCGAAAAGATTTCTTATTAATAATTAAAATTCATAGCAAAATCTTAAACTTATTCTTTCTTATGTAATTGCTTTTAGGTACAAAGATATGCCGATGACATATCCATCCTAATCACCACCTACGAAGGGACTCACAACCACCCGCTTCCCCTCTCCGCCACGGCGATGGCTTCCACCACTTCCGCAGCCGCCTCAATGCTTCTCTCCGGCTCATCAACCTCCTCCGGCACCCGTCCCCCATCCACCGAGCTCCACGGATTTAGCACCTTCGATAGCTCGAAATGGAACTTCAACAAATTCATCTCATCACCATATTCACCTTACTCATCCTTCTCATCTTCTCACCCAACAATCACTCTTGATCTCACTACAACCCCGTCATCCTCCTCTCTCAACAAATTCTCTTCTTCATCTTCAATATCACCAATCAACTATCCTCATCATACCACCTGGTACCCTTCCACAAGTCTCAGCTTTGGCTCTTCAGATTCCAACACAAACACGTCTTGGAACCACAATAACAACAATGGCTTCCTCAGCTATGGAAGTAGTACTACTCAGGCCTACAACTTGAAAAGCCAAATAGGAGCTCTAGCTAGCCTTGGAAGACAAACGACGTCGTTGCATGCCAATAACAACAACAACAACAACGTCAATTATTATAGTCATAACTCCATGCAAAAAGGTAACCCTAGCACCAATCAAGTACAGTCTATGGTACTCCCGGACACCATTGCTGCCGCCACCAAAGCCATCACCGCGGACCCCACTTTCCAGTCCGCTTTGGTTGCCGCATTTACCTCTGTCATCGGCGGAGGACAAGGAAGTAATAATGTTGTTCAGGGTGGTGGAGATCATAATAGTAATATTTACAATAACGTGGTTCAAAAGCTGAAGTGGGGTGGTGAACATACTCATCATCATGATCATAATAGTACGGGGATCGGCGGATGCTCGTCGACGTTTCTAAACAAAGAGGGGTTGGTGGGGAATTCGCAGCCTGCAGGGAACTTGATGTTCTCATCGCCTAATTCGTTGTCGTTTTCGGCCTCCAAAAGTGCATCGGCGTCTCCTGGTGATACTACTAGAGAGCAGACCAGTTGATGGGTTTTGATGATCCGTGCATGGCAAGCTTGTTTAATTTGGAAAAAGAAGCTTTTGTGAACTTTGTAAAATGTTGGTTGTTTCTTGATTCTTATTTTGCCTATATGTATAATATTATTGAAGAAAATTAATTGTCCATACATTTACTAGCTATAGATTGAATACAAATACTTAACACTCTTTCCGATCATATTAATTTCTTTATAACTCTTTCTTAACTATATTCCTTAAATAAATGAGGATACATATGTATATACACACACATATATGTTTTGAAACAGTTGTGGATTGAGAAAATAGTTTTATCAACACAAGCTGGCAGCACTTATATATCAGTTTATGTCTTTGCTGGAGATAAAGGCGTGTTTCTTTATCCAGTACCGATCAGATCATTTTCAGTTATAACTTTAGCTAGCAAGCATTTTTTTGTAGGGCTGGTAATCTGGGTAGCAACACGATGATACGACTCAAAACACGTACGAAGTTAGTGGGTTTAAGTTTACTATAAATGAGTTTTGGTCATAATCGGGTTGACACGATTAATAAATAGATTGAGTTTGGGTTGACTTCCTAATACGAATTGACACGATTAACTATATGTGTCATCTGCAATGTACTTATATGTAATATAACATGAAAGTTTATATAATATATTAAATATAAATAATGTGAATTTTAATATTTGTAGGTAAAATTCATTTATTTTTCTTAAAGGAAAAAATAAATTGACCAATAAACATGTTAAACCTGTATTAACAGTGTTAAATAAGTCATTATTATATTAGTTATTTATTCAATACATTAATTTGAACGGGTTATACGGGTTGACACTTTAACACGATTAATAAATAAGTCGTGCTTGAGTTGATATTTTTGACACGTTTAATAAACAGATCGTGTTTTGGTTGATGTTTTCTGACACGATTAATAAACAGATCGTGTTTTGGTTGATGTTTTTTGACACGATTAATAAACATGTTGACATGAACACGACTCACTAATATGAATTGCCACCCTTAATTTTTTGCACCCAATTTTTCTAAAACCGAAAAATATAGACTCGTATGATAAAACTGATTGCCCCTTGAAGAGCGAGAGTATGAAATTTTTATCCTTTACATAAGTAGTTTCCTCATGCATGACGACCAACATTGGAAGGTAGTCGGTAACGTTGTAGCTAGGGAATAAGTACACGCATATACATATGCTATAGGGCAGTAGTTTGATGCATATATATGTGTGCTTATGTGTGGGGCTCAACAATTATGCAGGCGCCTTATAGCATTGAAACTATACGCTAATAAAAACTAAAATTATACAAGCGGAAAAAAGAAATAATAATAATAATTGTACAAACCATGTCCTGGTTTGAATCATAATTCAACCTTTTTGTTACAGTATTTTCTTTCATAAAAATTTATTTATCAACTCAAGTTTTTAACTCGAACTTACAAAATAATTGAAATTATATATTTAAATTAGCTGACTGGTCTTCATAACCTTACTTGCGCCACAGATATACCTTAATGTTTTAGCTGTCTTAATAGCAGTATTTACAATACATATATAGTGTTCAAAAACTAGAAAATTTCAATAACTTAATCGGGAGTTGAACATCGAACATCATTGTTTGGTGCTGAACCATCGCAACAGCGTCTAGGTCTCATCACAATAGAATGTCCCTATTATTAATTTTAATTTAAAGCATATTTGAACAAACCAACAACTTCGGGGTTGTAGCTCAAATGGTAGAGCGCTCGCTTTGCAATGAAGAGGCACAGGGTTCGATCCCCTGCATCTACATATTTTTTTTGTTATTTTCAAGTTTATGATTGAGTGTAAATTAATTAATTGCCGAACCATATCACTTTCTATCTTCAAATTTGATAGTGCAAATCAATTATAACTATTTTTGTCCTATATTTTTTAATTTTAAAGATTTGAAATTATATTAATTACACTTTGAAGTGGAGTTGAGAGTGAATATACGTTAAATTACATTAGCAATCTCAACCGACTAATACTCTCTTTTAATTATATTTTATCAAATCGGTTGCTAAACCATATCATCTTTTCCATTTAAAAATTGATTAACAATTAATACCATTCAATTTGTGGTTGTAGCTTGTAGGTATAGTATAACGAAAATCCACATGTTATCTTTCATGTTCAAAGTTCTTAGAGTTTCAATTTCCTTAAAGAAAAATAAAAAGAAAAACAAAAGATACCATAGGGTAGTATTATTTTAGGTTCAATAATGCTTGATGGTTTGTGATAACAACATTCCCATGCCATAATAACACTATGAATGAATGAATGAATGAAGAACATAAAAACCAAGAGTTAAATAAAGTGGGGTCAGCTGACTGGACCAATCACCAATCCACATATAATAATAATTCAACTGTTATGAAAATTAAGAAAATATAAAACTAAGAAGAAAAATTTTAGAGAGAGAAACTAGAGACAGAGAGAGAGTTTCATTAATTTTGTGAAGATATACAAAATGAAGAGCTTTAAAGCGCTATTTATAAAAAAAAAAAAAAAAAAATTCAACACTATTCATGATAACTATTTGCGCAGTAAGATTCTGACATGAACAATAACTTTGACTGAAGTAGACAACTACTATTCATAACACTTTCCCTTAGATGTCTGTCATTCATAATGCCTCATTAAAAACCTTGCTAGGAAAAACCCAGTGGGACAAAAACCATAGCAAAGGGAAAAAAGTACATCATTTATCTATACGTGTTTATGCTGCCTCATTTAAAACATTATTAGAAAAACCCAGTGGGATAAAACCATAATAAGATAAAAAGAGTACAGCCACGTAAACTCCCCCTCAAGTTGACTATGGATATGTTTTCTGAATGTTGTAGTGGAAAGCGCCTTTGTGTAAAGATCTGTTGCCTTGTCACCGATCGAATGTATTGAATTATCAATATCCTTATTCTTTTCGAGCTCTTGGGAGTATGAGAAGAACTTTGGGGGTATGTGTTTCGTTATGTCACTTTTGACGTAACCTTCCTTTATTTGAGCGACATATATGCTGCATTGTCTTCACATAATATTGTTGGATCTTTACTGATAGATAGTTCGTAAGTTTCTTAGATATATTGAGTCATAGACCTCAACCATACACATTCTCGACTTGCTTCATGGAGTGCAATAACTCCGGCATGATTTGAAGAAGTGGCAATAAGTGTTTGCTTTCGTGAATGCCATGAAATAGCAGTACCTCTACGTGTGAACACGTATCCAGTTTGAGACCTGACTTTCTATGGATTTGACAAATACCCTGCATTTGTAAAACCAGTCATCCCTTATTTTGATCCTTTAGGATAAAATAATCTCAAATCAAATGTTCCTTGAAGATAACGGAATATATGCCTAATGCCTTTGTGTAGGAGATTAGCTAAATCTTGCTAATAGATTAGTAGCAAAAGTTATATCTGGTCGGGTACAATTAGCAAGATACATAAGATCTCCTATTGCACTTAAATATGATACTTCAGGACCAAGGACTTGTTCATTACCTTTGCAAATGCAAAATGGATCCTTTTCAACATTAAGTGATCTAATAATCATTAAAGTACATAAAGGGTTTGCTTTATCCATATTAAAGTGTTTTAAGACCTTTTTAGTATAGTTTGATTGATGCACAAGTATTCCACTTTGAAGGTGCTCAATCTGTAAACCAAGATAATATTTTGTTTTTCCAAGGTCTTTTATTTCAAATTCATTTTTTAAGTATATCACAGCTTCTTCAATTTTTTTATGAGTTCCAATGATGTTCAAATCATCGACATAGGTAGCAATTATAACAAAACCAGATGTTCTTCTCTTAATAAAAACACATGGGCATTTGGGATTATTCACATATCCTTCTTTTGACAAATATTTGCTTAAGCGATTGTATCACATGCGTCCGGATTACTTCAACCCATATAATGATCTTTGTAACTTAATCAAATATATATCTTTCGGTTTTAAATTTAGTGCTTCAGGAAATTTAAAATCCATAATGAATTTTCATATAAATATCATTATCAAGCGATCCATACAAAGAAGCTGTAACAACATCCAAAAGACGCATCTCTAAATTTTTAAAAACTGTTAGGCTGATTAAATATCTGAACGTAATTGCATCCATTACAATAGAATACGTTTCCTCATAATCAATCTCGAGTCTTTGTGAAGAACCTTATGCAACACGTTGAGCTTTATACCTTACAATTTCATTTTTCTCACTGTGTTTTCACACAAAAACCATTTGTATCCCACAGATCTCACGGCTTCAGGCGTTAAGACAATAGGTCCAAAATTTTTACGCTTATTAAGCGAATTTAACTCAGCCTATATAGTATTTTTCCATTTGATCCAATTGTCTCTGTTTTGGCATTCAGAAACAGATCTTGGTTTAGGATCCTTAGTTCCGTTTATAATTTCACATGCCACAAAGAGAAAATATTTCATCAATATTTTTAATTTCATTTTGATTCCATAATCCTCTTGTATTGATATAGTCAATAGAGATCTCATTATTCTCAAAACCTTCATAATATAAATATCACTATCAAGCGATCCGTATAAATAAGTTGTAACAACATCCATAAGACGCATCTCAAAATTTTCAGAAACTGTTAGGCTGATTAAATATATGAACGTAATTGCATCCATTATAGGAGAAAACATTCCCTCATAATCAATCCAGGAACTTTGTGAAAAACCTTGTGTAATAGGTCCCCCTTGGGGCGGTGGGTCCATCCCCTTGGGGCCTATAGGTCCCCCTTGGCGCCGTAGGTCCCCCCCTTGGGGCCTGTAGGTCCCCCCCGTAGGGCTGTAGGTCCCACTCCTTGGGGCCGT
>NW_010356504.1:86524-86723 GCF_000414095.1 Morus notabilis | reverse complement strand
GTAGGTCCCACCCTCGAAGCCTGTAGGTACCCCCCTTGGGGCTGTAAGTCCCTGGGGGCGTAGTTCCCCCCAATGTGGCCGTAGGTCCCCCCCTTGGGGTCGTCAGTCCCCCTTCGCGCTGTAGGTCCCCACCTTGGGACCGTAGGTCCCCCTATTGGGGCCTATAGGTCCCCCCTTGAGGCTGTAGGTCCCCCCCTTT
>NW_010356504.1:85656-86407 GCF_000414095.1 Morus notabilis | reverse complement strand
GGGCCGTAGGTCCCCCCTAGGGGCCGTAAATCACCCCCTTGGGGCCTATAGGTTCCCCCTTGGGATTGTAGGTCCCCCTTTGGGGCCGTAGGTAACCCCATTGGGGCCTGTAGGTCCCTCCTTGGGGCGTTAGGTCCCTCCTTTTGGGGCCTGTAAGTCCCCCCTTGAGGCTGTTGGTGCCCCCATCGGGGCTATAGGTCCCCCCTTGGGCCCTGTAGGTCCCCCCATTGGGGCTGTAGGTTCCCCCCATTGGGGCCGTAGGTCCCCCCTCGGGGCTGTAGGTCCCCCCCTTGGGGCCGTAGTTTCCCCCCTTATGGTCGTAGGTCCCCCCCTTGGGGATGTAACTCCCTCCCGATCTCACCTTGGGGCCTTAGCCCCCTCCCCTGGCACCTATAGGTCCCCCTTGGGGCTTTAGGTCCCCCCTTGGGGCCGTAGAGAGCCCTCTTGGGCCCGTACGGAGCCCCTTTTAGGCCGTAGGTCCCCCCTTAGGGCCGTAGGTCCCCCCCATTTGGCCTGTAGGTTCCCCTTTGGGGCATGTACGTCCTCCCCTTGGGGTTGTAGGTCTCCCCTTAAGGCCGTAGGTCCCCCCCCCCGGGGGCCGTAGATCCACCGCTTAGGGCCGTACGTCCCCCTTTTTGGGGCCGTAGGACCCCCCCTTTGGGGCCGTATGCCACCCCCTTAGGCCCTGTAGGTTCCCCCCTTGGGGTTGTACGTACCCCCCCCCCCCCCCCCTCGGGCCCGGTGGCCCCCC
>NW_010356504.1:38152-85416 GCF_000414095.1 Morus notabilis | reverse complement strand
GGGGGGTCGCCCCCCCCCCCCCCCCCCCTTGGGGGCCGTAGGTCCCCTCCTCGGGCCATAAGTCTCCCCCTTTCGGCCTGTAGGTTCCTCCTCTTGGGGCCTGTAGTTCCCCCCCTTAGGTCTGTAGGTCCCCCCCCCCTTGGGTTGTAGGCTGTAGGTCCCCCCTTTGGGCCCGTAGGTAGTCTCTTTGGGACCGTAGGTCCCCCCTTGTGGCCTGTACGTCCCCCATTGGGGCGTTAGGTCCCTCTCCTTGGCACCGTAGGTCCCCCCTTTGTCCCCCCCTTTAGGCCTGTAGGTCCCCCCTTAGGGCTGTAAGTGTCACCCTCGAGGCTGTAGGTCCCCCCTTGGGGCTATAGGTCTTCCCCTTGGGGTTGTAGGTCCCCCCTTTGAAGCTGTAGATCCCAACATTGGGGTCATAGGTCCCCCCTTGGTGCCTTTAGGTCACCCCCTTTGGGCCGTAGGTTCTCGTCTTGGGGTCGTAGGTCCTCCCCTGGGGCCTATAGGTTCCTCCCTTGGGGTTGTAGCTTTCCCCCTTGGGGTTGTTAGTCCGCCCATGGGGCCTTAGTTCCCCCCTTATGGCCGTAGGTCCCCCTTTAGGGCCGTAGGTCGCCCCTTGGTGCTTGTAGGTCCCCTCGTTAGGGCTGTAACGCCTGCCCTTAGGGCAGTAGGTCCCCCCTTGGGGCCGTAGGTTCTTACCTTGGGGCCGTAGCTCCCTCGAGCCCGTAGGCCCCCCCTTGGGACCGTAGGTCCCCCACATTGCGCCTGTGGGTTCCCCATTGGGGCTGTAGGTCCCCCTTAGGGCTGTAGGTGCCCCCACTTGAGGTCGTAGGTCCCCACCTTGGGGCTGTAGATCCCCCTTGGGGCCATAGGTCCCCCCCGTGGGGCTTTAAATCCCTCCCTTGGGGCCTGTATGTCCCTCATTGGGGCTGTAGGTCCACCCCTTGGAGCTGTAAGAGCACCCTTGGGGCCATAGGTCCCCTTTTCGGGGCCGTAGGGGGCCCTGTAGGTTCCTCCCTTGGGCCCGTAAGTCCCCCCTTGGGGCCGTACGTCCCCCCCTTGGGGCCTGTAGGTTCCTCGCTTAGGGCCGTAGGTCCCCCCCTTGGGGCCGTTGGTCCCCCCCCTTGGGCCCTATAGGTCCCCCCTAGTGGTCGCCGGTCTCCCCCCCGTTGGAGCTTGTAAGGGACCCCTGAGCCATGTAAGTCCCCCCCTTGGGGCTTGTAGGTCCCCCACTTGGGACTGTAGGTCGCCCCATTGGGGCTTGTAGGGGCTCCACTGGGCCCTGTAGGTCCCTCTTTGGAGCCTATAGGTCCCCCACTTGGGGTTGTAGGTCCCCCTCTTGGGGCCTGTAGGTTCCCCTTTGGGCATGTAGGTCGCCCCCTTTAGGCTGTAGGTTCTCGTCTTGGGGTCGTAGGTCCCCCACTTGGGGCCTGTAGGTCCCCTCTTGGGGTCGTAGGTCCCCCCCTTGAGGCCTGTAGGTCATCCCCTTAAGGTTGTAGGTCCCCCCTTGGGGCTGTAAATTGCTCCCTTGGAGCCGTAGGTCCCCCATTGGGGCTGTAGATCGACCCCTTGGAGCTGTAGGTCCCCCACTTGGGGCCGTAGGTCCCCCCTGGGGACGTAAGTCCCCCCCTTAGGGCCGTAGGTCAACCCCTTGCGCCCTGTAAGTTCCCCCCTTTGGAGCCGTAGGTCCCCTCCTTGGGGTCTGTAGGGGCCCCCTAGGCTCTGTAGGTCCCCCCTTAGGGCTTGTAGGTCCCCCATTTAGGGATGTACGTCCCCCCCTCCCCTGGGGCCGTAGGTGCCCCCCCTTAGGGCCTGTAGGGGCTCCCCTGGGCCCTGTAGGTCCCCCCTTGGAGCCTGTAGGTCCCCCATTTAGGGATGTACGTCCCCCCCTCCCTTGGGGCCGTAGGTCCCCCCCTTGAGGCCTGTAGGTCCCCGCCTTGGGGCCTATAGGTCTCCCCCTTAGGCCTGTAGGTCCCCCCCTTAGGACCGTAGGTAGCCCCCTTAAGGCCGTAGGTCCGCGCCCTTTGGGCCTGTAGGATCCCCCTTGGGGACGTAGGTCCCCCTTGGAGCCGTAGGTCCCCCCTTGGGACTGTAGGTCCACCCTTTGGAGCCGTAGCTCCCTCCATTGGGGCCATAGGTCCTCTTTTTGGGACCGTAGGTCACCCCCTTGGGCTCTGTAGGTTCCCCCCTGTGGGCCTGTAGGTCCCCCTTCCCCCCTTAGGGTCGTAGGTCACCCCCTTGGGCCCTGTAGGTTCCCTCCTTGGGGCTGTAGGTCCCCCCTTAGGGCCGTAGGTCCCTCATTTGGGCCCTGTATGTCCCCCCTTAGGGCCTGCAGGTCCCCCACTTGGGGCTGTAAGTCCCCCCTTAGGGCTTGTAGGTCTTCCCCTTGGGGCCGTAGGTCCCGCCCTTGGGGCCTATAAGGACCTCCTAGGCCCTTTAGGTCCCCCCCCCCCCCCTTGGGGCCTGCAGGTCCCCCACTTGGGGCTGTAAGTCCCCTCTTAGGGCTTGTAGGTCTTCCCCTTGGGGCCGTAGGTCCCGCCCTTAGGGCATGTAGGGGCTCCCCTGGGCCCTGTAGGTCCCCCCATGTAGCCTGCAAGTCCCCCACTTGGGGACCTACGTCCCCCTATAGGGCCATAGGTCTCCCCTTGGGGCCGTAGGTGCCCCCTTGGGGCAGTTGGCCCCCCTTTGTCGCCGTTGGTCCCCCCTTTAGGCCCTTGGGGCCTGTAGGTCCCCCCTTTGGGGCTATAGGTCCCCCCTGGGACCTGTAGGTCCCCCCTTGGGGCCGTAGATCCCTCCCATGAGCCCTGTAGGTCCCTCCTTTAGGACCATAGGTCCCCCGCTTGGGGCCGTAGGTCCCCCCACGCCTCGAAGCTGGGGTCGGTGACGTGGAGGCTCAATTAGGGGTATAACGCGATTACGAATAAAATATTAAGGAAATTCTCAAATGAGCCCCACATTTCACTGAAATTAAATTACTAACTACAAGAGGTTTATAACTCAGCCTCTAACACTGTTCAGGGCTTCACCCACAAGATATGCAGCATTGTACATACATGAACATGTAAATAACATTACAAACATCAACCACAGTCTAGAAATCCAGAGATTTAGAGTTTACAGAGGTTACAATCCTTACATTCGTACACAGGGAGGATGATCACAATCCTCACCAAATAAGCTGGTACCAACTAACTCCGCTACTCCGTACTATTCCTAGAGTCGCCTGGGAAGGCTTAATATTTATAAAATAATAAAACGTGAGCGAAATGCCCAGTAGGATATATTTTGAAATAACTTTATAAATGAATAATTAAATAAATAAGTAATATAAATAAATGATTAAACAATGAAATAAATATAGACATTCAGTTCCAACACAACAGCCGGAACCTCACATCCTTTTTCTCAAAGGAAATATAACTGAAAGTCTTCGTATTACAAGCATCAGCAAGTAATTTATACTATGATAAATTACTTACACAACCACATGCACAAGCCATAACACCCCGTGCCGGGTTTCAGGTCCTGCCCCTAAGGATGCACTCTCTACATCCTATCTAGGCCATCAACCGGTTTACCGATTTGCAAGATCTCTTGTCTTAAGAAATCATTCATTAAACTTTATGAAACAGTTCATTATACTCCCCAGAACTACAACAAGTCATGGGGGTTAAACTGTTTTTCTTTCACAAACATGCCCTTTCTTTAAAACATTTCCATGGCCAAAACTCTTCTGAAAACAGGCTCACAAAGAAAAGGGTAAGAAATCCTATCTCGTAAATATCAAACCTGTGGCTAGCGTTGCTCTATTCCGGCTTTTACTTCCTCAAAGCCTTTCAATCTGAGTTCTCAGCTAGCACTGATACAAGACAACACTTTAGGATCTAATTCTTATTCCTAAAACAATTCAGTCTCAATTATATCCTTTGATTTCCTTTTAGTGTGCCTTAATCAATTACCAGTTTCAGAAACCATTTCATGTTTCAAATAATAAATCTAAGGGTTTTTTATCCCAAAACATGGATTAAAGATGCTAATCCATTTACTTTAGATCCCCAAATAAAGCTAATTTGGGTTTTCCTCGAAAACTGAGGTCAAAACAGCATTTTCAGGCAAAACAGGGTCAAACCCCGTGTACACTGGTCGACCGGTGACAGAGCAGTGCAACACCACTGGTCAACCAGTGGTGTGTAATTTGGCCTACCGCATAGGTCGACCTGTGAAGAACAGCAGGGCGAGAAAACTCGCCAAACCAGTCTGAAAACCTGTAATTTCAGTTCCAAATTGAAATATCTCAAAGGAAAACCACTAGATCCGGGTTCTAAGTACTAAATCAAGTCCAAAGAACCCAAGATCTCCAATTTCTACCATGGTTTACTCAAAATCCATCAAAATCTATTTCGAACCAAAAATAAGTTTTTAAATCTGAAAAACTTGAGATTCAAGAGAGGTTTTTCAGAAATCTTACCTCGAATCCTTCTCTTGACGTTGAAAACTTCTTTAAATTCCTCCTTGGTTCGAAATCCAGTTGGTTTGAGGCAAAATGAGAGAGAGAAAGTGTGAGAGTGAGAGAGTGAGAGAGTGAGACAGAGAGAGAGAGAGTTGCATGAGCAGGGAAGGAAAGAAAGAAAAAGAAAAAGAGAAAGAAAAGAAAAATGGACAGGTGTCAAACATTTAAAAGACAGTCTAGAAAATATGCCCACACACACTTCTAGGTTAAATATAATTACTGAGAATATTTAAATACCTTAGAATTATTTAAATTTACTCGTTGAAAACATTTATTAATCAATAATTAATTTATTAAACCAGATTAGGCACACTAATAAATCTTAATTACAGTAGAGAGTGCAATTAAAATTACATGTTAATCATAATAGCAATAAATAAAAGGAGAAATATTACAAGTATTATTATCGCAAGAAAAAACTGAAAATCGTGTGGAGAATGATATCCAATAAAAAGAGCAAAAAACTAGAAAATGACTACTAAAATAACAAACATCATCATCATATTTGCCATATCGTGATGATTATATTAAGAATAGGGAAGAGAAGATGAGAAGTGAAAGATAAAATTATTAATAAAGGGGAAGAAGAGTAAGAAGTGAATTGTATAGGTTAAGAAAAGCCACATTTTATAGAGTTAAAATCTAGTCGTTTATAGCCATGTAAAATCCGTTATATTACCGATAGAAATGGAAGGAAAATTACAATTGTGTACCTCAAATGATGTAGAAAAATAAACAGATGAGAATAGTAATATGCATGCAGAATGTGCAATAAAAAATTATTACCTGCAGGCGGTATAGCCGTCCATTTATGAGAATACAAACACGCCAAATTACTTGGTAAACCTTTCGAATGGTGTATAACGATAAAATTATAAAAATTATAATACGTTGGAGGCATAGCCCTCCTTTGTATGAATATAAAATAATAGAATATATTTACATGTCTTTCACTTGAATTAATAATAGTAGAAACTTATAGTAGGACTAGAGTTAGGACCTACTTTCTTTTGACTTTAAGGTAGATGCTTGTAGTTGGAACAGAGCCTCTTTTTTTTTGAATTAATGAATGTAGACAATTGCAGTAAGAATAGAATGTTCGTCCTGATAACGTATTATGAAAACTAAAAAAATGTAAAACTAAGAAGAAAAACCTTAAAGAGAGAAACTAGAGAGAGTTTCATAAATCTTGTAAAGGTATATAAAATGAAGAGCCTTAGAGCTCTATTTATAAGAAAAATTTTGACACTATTCACGGTTACTATTTACACAGTACTTACTATTTACAGTTACTATTTGCGTAATAAGATTCTGACATGAATAGTAAAAACACTAACTTAGGCTTGTTCATTTGCATTTTTTGAGTTAGGGTGACTTGAGTTTAGATCTTGATTTGAGTCAATGTGTATTTGAGTATAGTTTGAGTTAGGACTCTAATTTAAGTTTGTGTTTAGATGTGCACATTAAGTTATGGTTTGAATTGAGAATCTATTTGAGTTTGTGTTTGGGTGGGTCAAAACTTAAATTTATATTTGGATAGTATTTTAATAAAAACTCAATGGTGATGGAAAATTTTAATAGGGTATATTAGTAGGGATTTATTCGTCTCTTTGTTGTTAACGCATAGAAAAAAAAATTATCTCAATTGGAATTAAAACGAAAAAGTTATGACGTTTTTAAGAATAGAAAAAATAATGTTCATTAACTTGAGTTTGGGTTTAGGAACTTGAGTTAAAGGGGAACTTGAACTCAGATTCTAACCTCAAACTCAAGTTCAAACTCAATTTCAAACTCAAATTTTACAAAAGAACATAAACTTGAATAAAGTTATAACTTGAGTTCAAACTTTTTTTGAGTTTGGGTGTAAATGAACAAGCCCATAATTTTGACTGAGCTAGACAGTTATGACTGTACATGGGTTGGGTTGGTGCGGGGTATGTATTTTTCTTGTCCCGCCTTAAAAGGTGCGGGTTGCACATATTTAGCCCCAACGATGTTAGAAAATTTTCACAACTGAATGATGTTTAGGTTGGGTTAGGGCGGGGCGGGACGGGGTGGGTTGGGTGGTCGAGTTCATCATTCAAAGAATTAAAGTTCAATCCAACATTCAAAGTTCATCATGAAATAGAAATAATAACTCCAACATTCAAAGTTCATCATCAAATAATATTGATCATCAAATAGAAATAATACTAATAATCAAACATAACTCTAAAATTCAAAGTTCGTCATCAAATAGAAATAATATTGATTAGTCCATCATCAAATAAATAGTAATTCAAAGTTCAATCCAACATCAAACATGAAGCAAGGTAGTCCATTCAACATCAAACATAAAGCAAACATAAATTAGAGGCTTAATTCAAATTCATCCAATGCAAGCATTGCAACAACAACCATCCTTATTAGTCTACACTCATAGGCTCTTTATCAGGTATATTTGTACAGGTTAAATAGGGGTATGCGCGTTATTATAGATCCAACTTACAAACAGTCCTAAACAATTCGGGCTAGACATGTAGTGGGCCAAAAAATAAAAAATAATGTTATAAGTTACTTTTTTCAGATTAGGTTAAAGTGTGGTGGGTGGGTTGGGTTTGTGGGTTGTTTGAGTTTATGTACACTGGCCTCGTTCACTTCACGGATTTGAGTTTTCAATTCGAGTTGAGATGTGACATTTTCTGAGAGCTTTTCACTGTAGTAGAAAAAGTTAGATATGATATTTTCTGAGAGCTTTTTACTGTAGAAACCTAAAACTGAAAACTCAAATCGGTGAAATGAATGAGGACTGTCCATAATACCAACTAGTGGTGCAATTTTGGGCGGTGGGCATACCCGGTGCCCGAAAATTTTCAGGCACGACGAGCAGGTGCCATACGCCGCCCGTCTGAGGTTTTTGGTCGGGCACGGGCTTGGGCAGCCCGAAAAAATTCATTCCCTAGCTGCCCACCACCGTGGAGAAGTCGTCCTCGCCGTCCGCCGGAGTTTTTTTTGAATTTTCCGGCGAAACCCGAATGTGCCCGAATTTTGCCCGAATTCTGCCTGATTTTTTTTACCGTTAGCTCGAATTTTGCTAGTTGCCTGAAATGCCTGAATTTTTTTTACTGTTGACCCGAATTCTGCCCAAATTTTGAACCCAACGGATCTTTTTGCCTGAACCCGACCACCACCCAAATTTTGCCCAAAAATTCAAATCCTAACGGCTATAATTGTGACCGTTGCCCGATTCTTGCCCGACCCGACCCAACTGCCTAAAAAAATTAGTAGTCGTTGGACCCGAATTTTTGGGAGAAAAAATTTTTTTTCAAGCCAAAATTTTTCCTATAAATACCCCGTCCTCCTAACCATTTTCCTCACCCAAAAACTCTCATTCTCTCTCAATTTCTCTTAATTTCTCTTAATCTCTCTCAAATCTCTCTTAATCTCTCTTAATCTCTCTCAAAGCGCTCTCAATCTCTCTTATTTTTCATAATGGCTTCTTCTGGTTATGGTAGTGATATTCCCATTGATAACCAATTCAACATCGAAGAGGGCAATTTCTTAATGTTTTTTAAATGCAGGAATCGCAAACTACGGAAAGAGTTGCTGAGGAAACTGCAAATCTGACCCCTAGTGGACGTACTAGAGGTCGGGGACGTAATGGTGGTGCCACTGGTGGGCATGGAGGAGAGGCATGCGGTAGTGCTAGTGCAAGTGTTGCAAGTTCTAAGAAGAAATGCAAGCGCACTTCAGCAGTTTGTGAGCACTTCAACACATTCGAGGAGGTCGACAATAACGGTAACATTAAATACATAGCTCAATGTAAATATTGTGGTGAGAAATTATAATATAACACTATTCACGACACTATACACTTAAGAAGACACTCTGAAAAGTGTCTTCAAAAGTAAGGAGGTGGAGCTGATCTCCGCCAAACACAATTATCGTTTGACCGCCAAACCGGCGGTCTAAGCACGTGGAAATACGATCTGCAAGTTGATCGTATGGAAATGGCATGATTAATAGCCACATTAGATCAACCACTAAGTTTTACTGAACAAAGAAATTCACAGCGTTATATTAAAATTGTACATAATCCTAATGCACAATTTTTTTCTAGAACTACTCTTAGGAAAGATGCATTAAAATTATATAAACAAGAAAAGGAAGCATTAATCAACCTTCTACACTCTACTAGTGGTTGCGTTGCGTTAACGACGGATATTTGGTCCGCCGTTGCCAACAAGGATTATTTAGCTGTAACCGGACATTATTATAAAGGTTTTGATTTGGATAAGAGAATCTTAGGTTTCAAATGTGTTATAGGATCACATACTGCCAATTTAATATATAACACAATTTTATCTGTTATTGATGAATATAGTTTAAGAGATAGAATAATGACCATAACATTAGATAATACAACTGCAACTACTAAAGCAATAGAACTTTTTGAAAATGATTTAAGTTTATTCGGTAATAATGATATATTTCACCAACGTTGTGCATATCATATAATTAATTTAATAGTAAAATCTGGTTTAAAATCAATGTCAGGTCATATTAAAAGAATTAGAGATAACATTGCTTGGATTCAAGGTAGTAATCAAAGAATACAAGATTGGTTTAGATTTCTACAAGCATGTAATCAAAATCCTAGAGCATTAGCCTTAGATATGCCTATAAGATGGAACTCCACTTATATAATACTTGAACAATGCATCCCCTATAAAGATGTTATAACAAATTATGTTAGTGCAAAATTAGGACCAGGATTTATAGATGAAACTAATTGGTAAGTTGTCAAACTCTTGTATAACTTTTTAGGTAGATTTCACGAAGTTACCTTAAAGCTAAGTGGAACTTATTACCCAACGTCACCATTAGCGTTAGGAGAACTTTTAATAATGTCTATTTTATTTAGTGAATTTAGGACACACGAGGTTTTAGGAGTTCCTATTGCCTCTATGGAAAAGAAGTTCAAGAAATATTGGTCTAAATTACCCATGTTGTATGGTTTCGGTGTTATTTTTGACCCTAGATTAAAATTAGAAGGTTTAGAAAGTGGATTAGATAACTTAGGTGAATTTTTAGCTATCGACACTACTGACCAATTTCTTATTATAAAGGAAAAAATATTTTCTCTCTTTATCTCTTACGAAAGTGGGTTTAGAAACACACCTCGTGTTGAACAACCGCAACAACGAGACGATAATCCACATTCATTTTTAAATGTTTTCGGGTTGTCTAAGAAGAAGAAGACGACGACTCAAGGTCAAGAAGAATCTGGGAGTGGATCTTCATCAAGAGGTGGTGGCAACAGTGGCGAATTCAACGAGTTAATGGCGTACCTGAGTGAGGGCTTAGTTGTAGACAATAGTGAAATGTTTGATTTGGTTCAGTGGTGGAGGGCACGAACATTAACTTGGCCGATCCTAACACGACTGGCAATGGATATTTTTTCGATCCCGATCTCCACTGTTGCAGCCAAACAAGCATTCAGGACAACCGGCCGAATACTTGAAGAACGGAGAAACGCATTGCAACAGGATATTGTTGAAGCTTTGATGTGCATCAAGGATTGGGATCGTTCCGACCAACGCTTACATGATACAATCTCACCGGCAAGCCAAGAATGGATCGACGAGTTTAATAGATTAACGTTTAATTTTCAAGACGATCCTTCTGCTTCAAATTAAATTTTATTATTGTAATTTGTAAATATTTATTTACTTCATAATTTCTAATTTGTATAGTGTTATTGTAATCTTGTATAGATTTTGTAACTTCGTCAAATTTGTAATTCGTCCCACAATGATTGCACTCTTTTTTTCTTACCAAGTTTTTATCCCAATTTAGTTTTTTTTTGTAAGGTTTTTAATGAGGCAATCATGAATTACAAATTTAAAAATTAATAAAGAAATAATTTTTTTTATATAGTTCGTGTGTTCATTTCAAATTTTAAATTATAATATAGTATATATATATATATACACATTATACAATATAAAAATGTAATATAAAAAATATTTGAAAATTCTGGCAGCCGGTCGAGCATCCGGCAGCCCGACCGGGCACGGGCAGCCAACTCCTGCCCGAAGCCCGTCCATGATGAAATTTGGGTCGGGTCGGGCAATCTAAATTTTTGGATAGTTTGAGTTCAATAATCAGATAAAAATTCAAATTTTTCGGTAGTCGCAGGCGCCCGCCCGTCTAAAGTTTCAGCATTGATACCAACCACGTTCCAAAATTCCCCCAAATTTTTACAACGTTAAGAATTATCACCCCCATAGAGATGTCAAAAGGGCCGTGTCGGGCCGGCACGGCCCTTTTAACCCCAGGCCCATGGCTGGCCTGGGCCGTGCCAGGGCCGGGCCTGAGGAGAAACCCTCAGGCCCAGCACTGGCCCATGGCCCTAGTCCATAACTAGGGCCTGGGCCCAGGCCCTTCATGGGCCGGCCCTGGCCCTTTTAATTTTTTTTTCAATATTTATTTAAAAAAAAAGAAAATATATCATATGTCCCCAAAAGATGTGATTTTATTGAATTGAGATAATACAAATAAGTACACATAAATGATCAACTCGTTAAAAACCTTGTCAAGTAAATCTCGTGGGGAGATCGGGACAAAACCTTAGCGAAGGAAAAAAGAGTGCAGTATTCTAGGATAAGTAAATTACAAAACCTAAGTGCTTCTAGAAGATTTTGTGATGTCTAAACTCAATCTTAACCTAATTTTCTTAATGTACTTGAGTTTCACTTATGATTAGCAATATTTTTAGGATTTTTTTTTAATTTCAAATTTGATGACAAAAAAAAAGTAATATATCATATGCCCCAAAAATATGTGATTTTATTGAATTAATATGAATAATTATAAGAAAATGACTGGTTGACCAGACGGCATAGGTCGGCCAATTGACCCTAAAATGCTTCAAATCTCATTAAAATTTCATGTCGCGGGCCTGGCCTTTCGCGTGCCTGGGCCGTGCCTGGACAACGGGCCTCATGTTTGAGGCCCAGCCCAAGCCCTTCTGGCGTGCCATGTCAGCCCGATCTATAACAATACAGGACCAGACCGTGTCAAATTTACTACTGTAGCGGGCTGGACCGGGCCATCCATAGACGGCCCGGCTCAATTGACACCTCTACACCCCCACAGAATCCCAAATACAAACAAAACCCAAGCAAAGAGTCCCAGCCCGTTTTTTCTCTCCTCTTTTCCCTTTCTCTCTCCTCTCTCTTTAGATTCTCTCCCTCTGGACCTCTCAGCTCTTCTCCACCCAATGATTTCGATCTGATCAGAAAAGCCCCCCTTTTTACCCTTTTTGTCTATCTTAATCATCCCAGCTTCAGTTTTCCATTTTCCTTCGGATCCTAAGATTTCTGGAGCTCCGTGTGTAGTCTCAGGTGAGCGAATTTTCCGCGAATTTTATCTCAAAATCGTTTCTTTTGATTGGGTTTTACGTATTGGTGTTGCGAATTCGTTTGAATTTCGAGTTTGGTGATGAGATTTTTTTGGGGGGAAAGATTCGATTTTGGGTTTGCTCTGTCAAAAACCCTAGCTTGGTGAACCGCTTGGTGCTTGGGTTTCTGTGGACCGACACGATTTCCTAAACAGTGTAATATTGATGAATTTGATGAAAATTTTCAGCTGTTTAGCTCAAAATTTCTTACAATTGACTTTGATTTCTGGGTCTGCGATGTTTTTATTTGCGTGTAGGTTAAATAATTGCTGCAAATTTTACTTCCTTATGATGAAGTTTTTGTTCTATCCGGTGAGATAAGTTGAATTGCCATGTTTGATAACCTTTATAATCTTTGCCATTGCGAAATAGTAGAAAGCAGGTCCAGTTTAGCTAAGTTTGCTTCTTGTCATGGAGAGACTTTCTTTCCCCCATCATTTTTTGGGGTTTCTACATAATTGGGTTGACATCTTAGAGTTGTCAATAAATTTCCATTTCAGGATCTTATTTATTCCCTTGTTATTCCTTTGTGTTTAGGTTAAATTTTAGAGTCTAATCCGATTTGTTTGTGCAACAATTGTTGAATATGTTTAGAAAAATTGGATTGCCCTTGTATAACTTGTTATAGTCTTTGTTATTGCAAAAGAGTAAAAAACCAGTTTAACTCGGTTAGCTGCAAGTCCAAGAAAGACCCTTTTCTTTTACCTTTTGGATTTCTTTTTTATCGGGTTTGCGTTTCTTGACAAGTGGCTGTCTGAATTTTTAGATCGGGAAAATGTCGACTCCTGCTAGGAAAAGGCTGATGAGGGACTTTAAGAGGTTGCAACAAGACCCACCGGCTGGGATTAGCGGGGCGCCTCAAGACAATAACATAATGCTCTGGAATGCTGTTATATTTGGGTGAGTTGGCTGTAAAACCTGCAGAGAGATATGCTTTTATTTTATTCTTATGTTATTTTACGTTTCCGTCATTTCTTGGTATGCTTAAGTACTGTTGTGTAAGCTATTTCTGGTTTCTTGTCTGGTTTGGATTGCAGTCCCGACGATACTCCTTGGGATGGAGGTGAGTGAACCCTTGCTCTGAAGCTTTAATCCATTAATATTTGTGTTTGACTAGCTTATTTTCAAGGGATATTTATATTTTTATACCCTTTGTTTTAAGTTTATTCAAAATCTATACCATCGGTTTTTTATCTCATCAAATGTATACATTCAAATTAGATTTAATATACAAATCTATATCTTATCTCGATTAACAAAGAATTTTGACATTTCAAATGACTAAACTATCCTTAAAGAAAAGAGCAAAAAACACTAAGACTTTCCAATACTACGATTAATTAAAAATTAATAAATAAATAAATAACCATTTCAATGGCATTTTGCATACTTTTGAGATCAAAACCGTAAGGTTAAAGTTTTTTTTCGGTTTTTTTTCTTTTTCTAATTTTTATTCAAAGGTATTTTAGGTGTTTTAAATGTTTAAATCGAGGGTTGACCGTGAAAAGGTTTAAATTTGGGTATTAAATCTCAATTTGAAGGTATATATTTGATGAGATAAAAAACTGAAGATATAGTTTTTAAATAAATCCAAAACACGGTATAAAAAGGTAAATTTCCTATCTTCAATTATTTCATGGTGCGCTGAAATTTTACATTCTAAAGTGTCTTTGAACATCGATTAAAATTTGTATCATTTTACTAGTATATGTAAAGATTTTTTTTTTTTTTTTTTTGGGTTGGGGGTGGGGTTGTGGGGGATGGTATATAAAGAGTATTTTGGTTTTTGACTGGATGATTAGATTGTGACCGCTGCAACTGTTTCTCTATGTGTTCCTAAATTTTGTTTTCACAATTTGGCCATAAGTTGTCTGATTGAAATGATCATCGCTCATCGTTTAACACATTACATTTCATTGTTTCTGGATCTGGATATCCGATTGTCTTGTGATAGTCTCAAAGAAATCATCGTTTATGATGAGCCCAAAAGTTCACTTGGTTCTTGGCAGCCCATTTTATATTGTATTTACTATCCATGTGTGCGCGTCTGGGTGCCTCTATCAGTTAAATTGTTTTACTTTGTAGAGGGAATTTTTAATTTGTTTGGATAATTTAGATACCATTAATAGGCTTTAAGAATTGGTGTCCCGACTCTTGTGATGGCTTTTCTAGTTGCTACCTGCTGCACCACAAGTTCCTAAAGGTTCTATGTACTGTCATGGTGCCTCCATGTGCATGATCCCTATAAGATTTTTTTTGGATCAAATATATGCTCCATTCATATCTCACCACTTAATGGTGCTTGTTTGTGAGATCATTAGCAGATAACTTATACATGCCAATTCCCTTCCTCGCTTAAACTAGATGGTATTCTTGACATGATCTAATGAAAATTGAGTCTCTGTGTAAAGTAACTGAGATCATACCATGTTATGTTAGCGGCAGTATTTCATATTACAATTAGGATATCAATATCAAAATTTCAGGATTCCTTAGTGGATTAAGGTTTTTTTTTTTTTTTTAAGACAATTTATTGAAACTCAGTAGGCTAGGAATACTTGTATCAATGAATTATATTCGACGTTGCAAAAGTAGATCATTCTCTCTACTCTGCGTGTGCGCATTGATTCTTTCCATTGATAAGAAAATATGCGTTGCCATTTTTGTTAAAATTTGTTTGACTCGATTTGTATGTTCACAAAACAAAAAACTTTATGTTCGAGTTATACAGGCACGTTCAAGTTGACTCTTCAGTTTACAGAAGATTATCCAAACAAACCACCAACAGTGCGGTTTGTTTCTCGAATGTTTCATCCTAATAGTAAGTTGGAAAAAACTGTTGTGACATTACCATTTGTTTGATGAGAAACATTTTTCATCATGTCAATTCTCACTTAAAACAATGAATTATCTTTCAAATTTGTCAGTTTATGCCGATGGAAGTATTTGTTTGGATATCCTACAGAACCAGTGGAGTCCTATATATGATGTAGCAGCTATACTCACGTCCATACAGGTATTGTTCATTGTTTTGTTAGTGTGGGTACATCATTGTCACGTTTTTATGTGTATGCGTGAATCAAGCAAAGCAGGAATGCTTGGCTCAAAATTTTTATTACTTGTTATAATCATATGGATAAACCAAGCAAAGTATAGCAGGCATGCTTGATGCATTAGCCAGTTTGGTTAAAATGAAATTTTGTCTCAAATAATTTGGTCTGTCTTCTACCCATTTCTTGCAAGGAAGACAAGAAAATTTGATATATATATATATATATATATATTTCTTACCGTATGTATGTATTACATCTGATTTTGACTTACATTGCTCTATTATTCATCTCGTTGCAGTCCCTGCTGTGTGATCCCAACCCAAATTCTCCTGCAAATTCCGAAGCTGCTCGCATGTTTAGCGAGAACAAACGTGAGTACAATCGAAGAGTGAGGGAAATCGTGGAACAGAGCTGGACGGCAGATTAAATTATATGTTCTGGTAGGGCAGTGTTAATGTGTTTGAAGGCATGTTTCAAGTGGCATTGCCACGTTAAAAATCTTTGTGAGAACTTATCAACATTCATCTTGTATTTCAATGTCTTCCCTCGATATTGTGAATGTTAGAATTTGTTTCTTCTTTTTATCACCATGACTTGCTACATTGCTGCTTGTTCTGCTCATGTAAAATAGAGTGTTGTTTGTTTAATTCATCTCAAACTGTTGTGAACTCGGTTGAGTATAAATAGAAGACGTAGTTTTTAATAGTTATGGTTTATGAGGGAAAATATTTGCATGCTACTATTATACTGTTAGTGTTGAAGAAAAAGTATGAATGTAAAGTTTTATTGTGGGGTTAAATGCTATTTGATTGTTACTCTGCAGTTCGTTGTTTGCTTGCATAATCTATCTTTTAGTCTGGAATTGGATCTAATTTCCTTTTCTTCTTAGACAACACCAATTAAAAATATGAGTGCAATATTGAATCAATAGCTTCTTCGTTTTTGTTTTATCTCCAGTGTCTGTCATCTCATTACCCTTGGCATGTGTAACTAGATCAGTGGTATTTTAATGTAGGCTTAGGAGGCCAAAGCAAGCGATTTTAGGGTGAGGTCTAGTGGTTTTACATACGGTATTAGAGCCAATCCAGTCCATTATTTGTGGGGCTTGGCCTATTGTTGGCCTATTGTAGGCCTATCACGAGCAGGAGTCATGGTCAGTGTGGACCCTAAGCATAAAAGATAGAGCACTTCTTGCGAGTAAAAGTGGTTATACATTTTTAGCATGTTTATGAAGTGGATGTTATAGGATAAATAATGGGATTGGAAAGGAAAGTAAAGTAAAAAAAACGATGATCGTTGCATATTGCTTACTAGAGGTATACAGATTGACATTCTCTTTATTTATTAAACTTAAGAGTATACATCTTATCAATGTAATTATAAGTGAATTCGGCATTTATTGTTTTTTTCAAGGTATCAATACTAGAGGTATACAGATTGACATTCTCTTTATTTATTTCTTATGTTGTGGAGGTCCACTAAACTCTTACTACTAATTTAGTAAGTAAACACATGATTAGATAGAAAAGGTTCCCTTTCATGCAAAGCATTCATACTATTAAATTTTCATTGGAACAAGCCCTATTCGTAGAACAAGCTCATCTTCTCGAAATGCTTTTCCATCGTTCTAATAACTTTAACGCGCCTTCATTGCATTGCTCTTCCAATTCCCTATTCGTAGCACTTCAACAAGCCCTCGTAGGTTCTAGTGAGTACCAACTACCAAGAGCCACCAAAAGTAGTAAAGCAAGCGAGCTGAAGAGTGAAAAGAATAAGAAGAAAGTGGAGTTTAGTCAACTTAAGGAGAGAGTATTGTCGTTTTGGTCCTTGGAGATTGAGAACTTGTCTTTTGTCATGGTTAACTGCGATTAATATTTTGTCGTATCTTAGCCATCTAGTAAGTAGTAAATCAGCTCAGATTGATAATGGACTAAAATTGCATTTCTCTGCTTAGTTGATCAAATCAAAACGTTGTACCTACAAGAAATAACCAATTATCGACCAAACAATAGAAACATATAGATTAATGGTTTAGTTCATTCAGTATAATCGTTAACTACTTGAATTATAGACCAAACAATAGAAACATATAGATTAATGGTTTAGTACATTCGGTATAATCGTTAACTACTTGACTGTATAAACACTAAACACAAACAGCAATCCAGTTTAAACCACCCAACCAAAGGAATAAGAAAAAAATAATGGTCACACACTCACACTTGTCTTTTTTTTCGAGAAACCGACAAACTTGCACCATAATCCTTTCTATACATTGGAAAAGCCCCCACTAAAAAAACACTGAAGACAAACCCGTCAAGAATATGAAAATCATCTGGCATGCCATATTTGGTGCAGAATGGCTACATGACCTCGGCCAAACTGATCTCTTCCATGGAGGAAGCGTCCTACAATTAGATTGAAGATTAAGAAATGTAAGTAAAAAATGGAGTTTCGTATTTCCCATTTCTTCATTCTATCACAAACTACGACCAAAAAGGCCGAAAAGATAAGTTGCAAAATTATAAAAATTTACCATATTTTCTTTGTTCTCTTGAAGCGGATTTTCCGCATGAGAGGGGCTAACTGGACCTGCAATGGTATCGAATTGTAAAATTTATGTCACAAATCACATGAAAATATTAAATAAGATGGCAGATTTAAACTTGCCTTCTTCATCAACAGATTTCTTTCCCTTTTTCTTCGTCAAATCCCTTTCTTTTTTCAATTCTTGCTTAATTGGCTTTTGGGGTTTCTTTATAGACTTATTGGCCCCAGTGTCAGCAAGAGATCTTGAATTGGCAGAATTCTTTGTCAAAGATACCCGAGTCCTGGTTGATGTGGGATTAACTTTCTGAATAGTGTTCTTCTTGGTGGTTGATCCTGTAACTGCGGAAACTTTAGCTGCATCAGAGTTTGAGGCCTTCGGCTTCAGTTTCCTGGAACCTACAGTAGAAGACGAGCTACGGATTTCGTCATCAGATGATCGAGTTTCCTCCTCAGGTACCTGAGAACAGGTTTCAGAGACCTGCAACTGCCCCGTGCTTTCAACCACAATGTTGTAACTCTCAAATAATTCCTTCACAGGGTCTCCAAGTTCACTAAGGTTATGACGGCGAGCATAGCACGTAAGCTCATCTCTCACTCGCTGAAGAGGCTGCGTATCAAATTATATGAAAGCAAGTAGCAATGGTCAGAATTAACTCTAGAATGTAGAAGGAATAATATTAATGGAACTATAACGATTTTATAGGATAGTGCTACGCAGCAAGAGTTATCAGTGCCTATATAGTTAACAGAATTATAACCATTGATGATGCTTAGCATTATTCATATAATGTTGTTAACTAACAAGTAAAACAGGTGAAAGTTGCAGACTTAAGGTACCTCACACCCGGCTTCCAAGGCCAGCTTGAAGAACCCAAGCGAAACTGAGTGCTTAGCAGCAGCTTCAGAGAGCTTAATCTGAGACAGCCAATAAGATGCAGAGGACAGAACACTGAACTTCTTTCGGCTTGACAATCTAGAGACATCCGAAACCGGTGTGTCTGTTATCCTTTGAATGCTATCAGATCTCTTCCCTCTAACCTCTGAAATTGGAGTGATACTGCTCACAGGTCTCAGAGCTGGAGTCGCAGCCGGCTTGGCAGGAATAGAGAGCCTTCTCGGTGGCTTAGTAGACTTTTCCTTGCCAGATAGATCAAGAACGCTCACACTTTTGCTTACACTAGATGCAGCTCTCACCCTATAAATAAAGAAAATACAACAAAATTGAAATTCTTGCCCCCACAAGCTAAAAAGACATCCTTTACTGGAACTTAAGACCAAAACTCGGTAAAAAGTACAGACTGAAATGGGACTTCAAAAGTAAATATTATCCGCGTTATTCTACTTCCATCTTATTCAAGTTTCATGAAAATATTCGACATTTGCAGACTCTTAGCAATTCATGAAAACACAACTAATTCCACCAATGTAACTTTCACTTTTCTCTTAAAGCCAATATGTGAAAACATTCTTGTGACAACCCATCCATGTCAATTGCTTATACTAGGAAAATATAATCAGACATGAAAAAATTAATTTGAAGTGTTTCTTACTTGTTAATTGACATTTTATTTCAACCTACATTACCAGATCAAAATCAGAAACAAATTATCTCACAAAAAATAAATAAATAAAATAAAAACCCTTTAAAAACACAAACTAACTCAATTTTCCTCCAAATTATAACGATACAACATTCTTGACAAATTCTGATAACATAAAGCAAAGGGAAAGAAAATTTAACCGAAAGAAAACTAAAAACCTCTTGGAAGCAGTGGAATTAGAGAATTCCGAAGAAGCCGGAGGCTTCTCCTCCTCCTTCTCCTCCTTCAGCTTAATCGCGGATCGCAACGCGTAGCGTTGAATCTTAGATTTCCCTGAGTTTCCTGAAACATCCAAAGTCACAAAATTCAAATTCCACAAAAGAAGAAGAATAAGATTTCACAGAAAAGCGAAGAAACAAAGAAAATTTTGAGGAAAGAATTGAACCGGATTGAGCGATCTGCGAATCCTCCATGGTTTTCTTCAAATGGGAATTTTGAGCTCTGAAATTGAAGAGAAAAATGGAAATGGCGTTTCTTGTTTTGAGGAATAACTGATTGAGAGACGAGACAGAGAGGATTTATAAAGGGAGTGGTTACGATATTATCTGTACTCTACTGATCAATTTTCTTTTTTCTTATTTTTGGACAAGACAAAATAGTATTTGGGCGGGAAATTGAATAATTGGACCCCACAAAAACTCAAACATTTCCATTTTTCTCAAAAAAAAAAAAAAAAAACAAAAACAAATCAGCTACGCTCCGACATAGTGACTGAGAAGCCGTTGAAAAAAGAACGGTAATCAAGAGAAATTTTCCAATTTGGTAATAATTTTTCTTCTTTTGAAAGGTAAAAAATTTCATGAGATTTCTTTTAATTTGTATATATTATTTAATTTTGACTAGCTTATGATGTGATTTATGCTTAGAATATTTTGAATAAATCTTCTTACGTTTAGAAAAATCCTCGTTAAGTTCCTCAAAAAAAAAAAAAAAAAGAAAAAGAAATCCTCGTTAAGTGCACATCAACTTTTGATTTGATTGATGCTAAGCGCACGTCTAATTTTGATTTGATTAATGTGTTTTTATATTTAGATCTCATTTATTTCACCGATTCGAGTTTCGTTACAGTAAAAAACTCTCATAATTAATCACATCTAATTTTTTTATTACAGTAAAAAACTATAATATAAAGTCACATTTTAACTCGAATTAAAAATTTGAATCAGCAAATTGAACGGCCTTAACATGCTCACAACTTTACCTTAAAAAAGAAAAAAGAAATGGCCACGACGAAAAGAGAAAATTTTTAATTTAAAATTTTTTTCCTAAGAGAAAAAAAAAACCAATTCATCGTTATATTATATTATTATCATTCTCACCCTTTTAGAATATTGTTATTATTATTGCTAAAGATTTAAGATTTAAACGGATTTATTTGGAAAGTAGGAAAAAGGATCTGGTATAAAAATAAAAATAAAAAAAAACGCAAAGGATCTGGTATTTGAGAATTTGGTATGACGAACGTAACGGTCGGTCTAAGATCATGATTTGGCAAACGTTTCAACGGCTGGCGCTGCATGGAGCCCACTCCTTTTCCTCATAGTCGAAAAAAATATAAAAAAATAAAATAGAGAAGAGAGTTCGAATTTCAAATTTCAAATCGTGTGCCGTTGAAACTGCTTTACGGTTAAGCTGGGGAAGTACAGAACACGTTAGAGATAAGGATGGATTCTTTTGTCCTTTCTGTCGGGTTAGATATTAATGGGTTTTGTCTTATCTCTAGTCCATTGGGCCGAAAAATAATAGGCCATACGGGCCTTGGGGCCTTCTTTGTCTCGTGGAACTTTGGGATAGAATAGACTAGACTCGATGTGGATTTTAGACCCTTCATTGAATCGGACTTGTCTTGGTGTTGATGCTTTGATAGGACCGGAAAAAAAAAAATTAATAAATATGGTAATGGTATTTGCTTGATGTAAAAGTTAAATCGAATTAAATATTGATTATCAGATCTTCGATTGGTCCACTTGACTAGCTCTAGAAATTCTAAATGAAATAACAAATAAAGAACGTATGGGTTTTTCAACAAATCTTCTATAGTCAATGGAAAATCCGACTGACAAGAGCAAGCATAGTACCATAGTCACACAATACACTGTAAAAAAGTGTCAAAATGATCAATGAACAAATATGCCTTAATACACGTCTTTTTTTAAAATATATATATATATATATATGAAATATTTTTATTACATTATTTAATAATTTATCTTTTTTATCGTTATAATCACTCATATGATTGTGACTATCAACGTTAGTAATATGGTGACGAAGGACTTATAATAAAAATAATATAATTTTTTTATATGGTCTCTCTACTGATAAGATTCAAATTCAGATTTTGATTCTGACTGTTAAATTTAGTTAAAATTATATCAGATTAAAAAAACATACATAATATACAATTTACGATACATATTTACCGGTTTAAAATAAAAAACTACTAATAATTTAGATTTTTTTTATTTTATCAAAAAAGCTCCCTAAAAATAAGTGAGAAGAAAAAGGAATTTTTTTAGTATTATTAAATTTCATTACGTCAAATCACACTACAATTGTAACATAAAAAAAATACTATAATATCCAATGGAAGTTAATTATGAAAATGATATCAAATTTGCGTACGACTAATTGAACACCGTTTAAAAAAAAGTTTATTTTATTTTATTTCTTTTCTAATTTACAACAATATTGGAGCCGACAGAGGTAGGTTTTAGCACACGTATGAATAAGAAGAATCATAATGGAATTATTCCTATTACGTGTTAGCAGATTTTTATCGAGACACGCTTTTCCTTGTTTAAACTTTTGGTGAAAAAACTTTAAATCTATTTATTATAGAGCTTTTAATGAACTTCAAATTTGGATCTAGCCATGAAATGCAGCTATTTAAGTATCTATATTTGAAGTAACTAACACAGATTTTAATTTTCCATAATTATTTGTTCTGAGGTTTAAAGGCTCTAACGCCTCAAGCAATTAAAAATAAACCCATTCCCGGTACTACTTAAAAAATGAAAATTTTAAGCAATAGAAAAATTATATGGTACGGCATGCTATTTTACCTTTAAATAGATCAATTTTGTTTAGTCAATAGGGCTCGTTCACTTCACAGATTTGAGTTTTCAATTCGAGCTGAGATGTGACATTTTTTAAGAGCTTTCACTGTAGCATAAAAAGTTAGATGTGACATTTTTTAAGAGCTTTTTACTGTAGAAACCTAAAACTGAAAACTCGAATCGGTGAAATAAACGAGGCCTAAAAAAATTATGATAAAGACTTTCTCTAGAAGGTCTCTCTATCAGTAATGTCAATTTCTGATCGTTAGATTTGATCAAAATCACTTCAAATTAAAAAAGTATGCAGAATAGACAGTTTATTATACATATCTGACAACTAAAAAGTAGATAAATATCGATAATTTATTTATTCTGGTTATACTAGAGAAACTCGCTTCTAATATTTTATAAGGAGTTCCTCTTAAAGGATCAGAAAAAATGAATTATTAATAATTTTTTACTTTTTAGCTGTCACATCAGTATTAAAAATTATTCTTATGTATATTTTTTTAATCAGAATTTAGCCCTATTAGTAGAGAGATCTATCAGTAAAAGTCTAATATTTATGAGTAAAACACTTTTGTGCCGAAGAATATATTTTAATGAAGGGAGTTTCTCTTATGAGTTTTGAAAAAATAAACTATCAAAAAGTCTATATTTTTAGACGTTAAATATATATAAAAAATTATGTATTATGCATACATTTTTAATTTAATGTGATTTATTAATTTTAATTTAATTTAACGGTTAAAAATTAACTCTATTAAAAAAACTCCTTATAATGAAAACTAGGGTTGGCAATTCGTGTTCGCGGGCCGTGTTCGGGCCGACACGATTACAGCACGACACGATTATAGTGAGCACGAACACGACACGATTAATAAACGTGTCAGAAACCCAAACACGAACACGACACGCTAATAACACGGTTAACATGACACGACACGCGAACACGATTATTAAACGTGTCGTGACGGACCGACACGAATAAAACACGTTTATGACCCGTTTATGACCCAACTAGCAAAAATAGTGAATTTTATATTGTATTCAAAACTATATTAATTGACTACTTAATATCACTTATAGTTAAATTCATGCATAATAGCCAACACACATTAAAATATCTAAAAACATCACTTATGACATATGTTTCAAAACATACCAATTACTAAACATCTAAAGAAGTTTGAAAACATAACCAAGTACATTTAAATAAGTTTAAAAACATAACCAAATATTAGAAAATTTAAGTGCATAAAATATAATCAACCATCTATAAGTCCATTGGCATATTTAAGTGCATAAAGCATAAAACATATTTAAAGTTTAGGTTTATCCATTACAAATCATCCATTGGCATTTTGTAATCAACCATCTACAAGTCCATCTACAAATCATCCATCTACAAATCCATTGGCATTTTGTAATTTTATCAACATGCCATAACTTATTTAAAAGTTAGAGTGTTAAATTAAGTTAACCCTTTTATCAAACACCCTTCATGCTTAATAAATGGGTCGGTTCGGGTCGTGTCGTGTCGGCCCGATTACGGCCCGTATAACTAAATGGGTTAAGCGTGTTAAACAGGCTGGCACGAATCCAACCCGTTTATTTTCGTGTTATTCATGTCAGCCCGTTAACGACCCAATTAATAATCGTGCGGTCTAAACTTATTTATCTCGTATCATTTCATCGTGTCGTGTCCGAAATTACCGGCCCTAATGAAAACATCATCCATAAGAACGTCAAAGTTTAATTAAAAAATGATTAAAAAAATTGTACTTTGAACAAAGGTAAAATAACATACTAAAATTTTTCTTTTAGTAATGCAGGTAAATTGATTTAACCCAATCAACTTTTGGAGATTGACTTGATATAAAGATAATTAGAAAAGAGAATGTGCAACGTTAAAGATAGACTCTATTAGAGAGGTTTGATGAGGGTAATAATTAGATTATGGAATAAATCGGTTTCAAAACTAAAAATGTATAATATATATAATTACTAAAGCCCCCACTTTACTCCCACCAGATTGACAGTTAACACAATTAGTCACATCCAACTTTTTACCCCTCTCTCTCTCTCTCTCTCTCTCTCTCTCTCTGCCATTGCAATTGCCATCTGGCCCATTTCCAACACTCCATTCTTGTCCTCGCCTGCACCCACCCTCTACCTTCCCTTCTCCACCTTCCACTGTTGATGTTTTCATCACGCGCTTCTTGTTTTCAACGCTTTCAATTTTCTCCTTATTTTCAATAAAGATGATTCTACTCACGCATTCTTTTTATCTTTTTATACTCTTTTTTAAACGCACAATCCACATTGGGCCAGTTAAATAAATAGTGTCGTAGATTTTTAAAAAATTATTTTTAACTGTGTCAAAAAAAATTATTATAAAAAATAATTAAATATTTGATAAATTATAATTATATAAGTGTTATTTATTTTAAAAACAGTATAATAATTTTTGATAAATTGTGAAGTTAAATTATTATAAGTAGTTAATATGACAATAATTAATAATATTAAATTAATATATAAAGTAATTAATAATTAATAATTATTTAACAAATAGAAATTAATATATTAATAATATAATAATTATGGATTACTTGCATCGTAGTACCTTCATTTTTACACAACTTGAACCATTGCACCATTCTAGACTCGGAATTAGGTAAATATGTACGGATTAATAACTAATTGTGTCCATGTACGTACTGATGGCACCTACCACTCGGCAAAAGTTGCTAATACACGGGCATGTCGTGCGTAAGCTTCTTATATAGTTTGTCTGTTGAACTGTTTACCTGAGATAATAAAATCAAATTTCAAAAGTTCTATCTGTTGCATTGTGAGGTACTTTTGCTAATGACTTTGAACCTTCTTATTGCAGATATCTCCTGAAGATATTAGGTGGGAAGGTGAAGATCCTGGGATTTCTCGTAAAGGTGGCCGCCCTAATTATATACTAATTAATATATAATATTATAATATGATTAGTAATTAATAATTAATTATTTAATATAACTTGGTTAATAATTATTAATTGTACTGTACTGATTTCTGCATAATCTAAAAGCTAAAGTTGTCTTTAGGCTGATTCTTATTTTGGTTGTAGATTCTTCAAAAATTATTTAAAAATCACTTTTTATGGTTTTTACCAAACACCGTTATTAGTTTTTTATGGCTAGAGAAGTGATTTTAGGCTCCAAGAAACACTACCAAACGCACTCATAATTTTAAAATGATTAAATTTACTTTCTACACACTCTTATTATTCTAAAATTATTCCAAACTATTTTCATAAAATTATTAATTTTTTATCATTTTTCTTTTCACACCACTATTTATTTTAATTTTTTATTTTAATATTATCATTTCCATATTCTCTATTTTTTTTAGGTGAAGCTTTAGGCATGACGCTTCTCTTGTATAAGAAGAAAATTTATTAAAATATTTTTTTTAGAAAACATAAAGGACATTAAAATATAAAATAGAAAGCAATGTAATTCATGAAATAAAAAATAATTAAATAATACGACAACAAAGTTATTATATTATTGATATATGATTAAAAATACAAAATAGGAAAAAAAATTTAAAAACAAATAAACAAGCGTAATAAGCATAAAAAGAACAAAATGGAAAAAAAAAATCAATTCAACTTCATAAGAAACGAAAAAATAAAACAAAATGATTTGCCTTTTCAAAAATAAAAAAATATTAACACAAAATGAATAGGAAAAATACCCAAAATATCATTTTATTTAGTCAAGTAAGACTCTATGGCCTTCTTATATATTTAAATGAGAAAATAAGATAAATACATTTCCCACTCAGTCTTGATTAATATCATTTTCATTAAATAACTATATTCATCAAAAGACTATTAATCAAGAGTAATGGGTAAAAATTAAGGCCCATACACTTTAAAAATAAGTTAACAATTTTCTCTTTTTAAATGCCTAAAATATCCTATGTGTTCCTTTAAATTATCAAGTTTATCCATCAGACTATGGAAAATGGTTTAGACATAATTACATACCCCATTTTTAATTACTTAATCGGTAAAATTTTTGAACATACAAAAAGTACCCTTAATAATTTGTAAGGAAAAATACACAAAACTCCCCTTGTGAGGCCTCCATGGCAAGGTTCCCCAACTAAGAAGTTTGTTGTTTGCAAATATAACATTTGACCATGTCTCTATAAATCAAATTGGTCCATTTAAGGTTTCCATGTCTAAGACACAAAGATACCCTAAAGAAGACGAGTTTGCCTGCAGTGACGAAGCCAATAATTTTGATTAGAGGCTATATAACCACTACAAGTATTTAAGCAAAATAAATAATTATTAAATAATATGATTTTACCCGACAGCTTATCATGCCTAAAATATTGCATAATAACCTTATCATTAGGGTCATTGAATATGCCTTTTTAAATTTACACAAATAAATTTTCATTTATCTATTAATTTCTCATTTAATATTTTTATTAACAACATAAAAAGGGAAAAAAAAAAACTTAAAACATGTAACTTTAACATCCTAACAATATTGGTATTAAATTTCCACTCGATTTGGTGATCGATTATTAACAATATTTATACTGAAAATATACTCTATTAATATCAATAATAACGTACAAGTATAATTATTAAATAGAATGACAAACAAGAATAAAAGAAATAAAATATTATATTCACATCACAATTATGTCTAATTAATTACTTTATTTTTTTAAGGTATTAATTACTACTTGTTAGGATGCTCCATGTTTTTCTCTAAGAACAGTATGATGCATAATTTATACACTATCCCAGATAAAATTATTGTGTATGCTTTATATATATTTTTTAAAAAAAGAGGTTATGTACACCAATGGGAAAAAGAAAAGAATAAGAAAATGAGAGCAAAAAACAAATAGGTTTACTTTATTAAATAATCCAATCTACTATTGAGAAGAAAAAGATCTTATTAAGTACTTAGTGACTTTATTTAGCTCTGATTTAAAACAATATTTTTTTTAATTTTGAGGAGGAATGAAATAAAGTTATAAATTTTTTAAGAGCTATAGCTAGATAAATTGGATATAAATAAATATGTATAAGTGCAAGAAAGAGAAAGGCCTTTAATAGCTTCGTCCCATCGCTCGAAATTTTTTTATCGATTATTTTGTTTGGTTGTTATTTTTAGAGTTTTGTTAAAGTTTAAGATTTATTCTTTTTAATATTTTAGTTAATTAATGCTTTATACGATATTTAACATAGAGTGGGAATGGAAATGATGGTGTTTGAATAATGTAAGGGACAAAGTGGTATTTTAACTAAACATAAGGTTCGTTTTAAGTATTTTTTATACAAATTATTGAGAGTAGTTTCGATATATATATATATATATTTAAATTTAACGAAAACATGGGGAAAGGGGTTATTTTAGATTGTTTTCAACAACACGTGGGGTGAAATGTGGCATTTTAAAGAAATTAAGGGGATATTTTAAACATTTTTTATAATATCTGGCTATATACAAAGGTGTTTTGGATTTTTTTTTAAATAATTACAATAATGTACTTAAAACTTTCCATAATGTACGTTAAACTTTCCTTGTCAAAATTTCAAAAGAAAATCATGGTTGTTGACTTGTTGTTGTTGTTTTTGTTTTTTTGTTTTTTTGTTTTTTTTTTTATGTTACATATTATCTAGGGCACTTTTGTAACGCACTAATTTATTTTGAAATCTTAAGCTTAAAAGTATGAGTATTTCTAATTTTTTAATAATAATTGTCGTTTAAAAAGCATATTAAGACTATACTCCTTTGCTCTTTTAACAAGCAAGGTGTGCTGGTCCAAATATTGCCGATTGTAACATTTTTTTTTCTCAAAGCATGAAAGTTAAAACTGTAATACTTACAAATTATAGATGATCGCCATTGCTTTAATAAAGGTCCAAATCTTAGTTTGAATAGTATGCAATAAGTAGTAGGACTGGTAATTTGGGTAGCGACACGACTCGAAACCTGCACGAAATTAACGAGTTTGGGTTTATTATAAATAAGTACGGGTCAAAATCAAGGTTGAACCCGTGAAATATGATTAAATAACGTGTCATTTTCAGGTTGACCCGCCAACCCGTAATTGACCCGTCATAACATGTTTATTAAACGTGTCATATTTAGGTAACACGAATACACAACCTGTTTATTACCCATTTTATAAACAGGTTAAAAAATATGTTCAGAAATAGGTTAACACAACTCATTTATCACATATTTTATAAACATGTTCAAAAATAGGTTCATAAATAGGTTAACACGACCCATTTATCACCCATTTTATAAACGGGTTGACATGTAATCAACGGGTTGACACGATACGTTTATGACATGTTTAATAAACGGGTTATTCATGTCATGTCAACCCGCCAATATACAAGTCGTGTTTGAGTTTTATATTTCGACACGATTAAGAAACGGGTCGTGTTTGTGTTAGACCTATTCGTGTTAACTGAGGGAGTCAACATGACACGAACACGACCCGCCAATCCGAATTGCCACCCCTAAATTAAGTAGCACTGTATTTTAAATAAAATGCTTTGAAGAAAAGTACATTCATGATGTAGAAGACTATTTTACTCTACTAATAATAATTATATTTTAACTGTAGGATAATTTTTAAAGAAAAGAGACAAATGCATTTTAGAATGCATGAGTGTTGGAGACGTTTGTTTCCTATATTCGTCTCTGATTCTGAATCATGATTCATGGTTCTCTACAGTGTTTTCTCTCATAAAAAATACACATAAAACGAGAATGGTTCTGAATCATGATTCTGAATACATAAACCAAACGTCATCTAATCTACTCACGAAACTTGAATAAGAAAACGTTAACAACTCGTTGCTTGTCGTCTTGAAAATGAGCAACTTATTCCTCATTGTTAGACATTTAGAAAAAGCCAAAAAGGCATGTGTAGGGGTTAAAAAAAAAAGATACGGGTGAGGGTGAGTGAGTGTGTGTATGTATATGTGCAGTAAGAGAAAATTACAGATTTTGCCTATTTGAGTATCTGATTTACTAAAAGTATATCTTTTAAAAAACTCGATCCCTTAACTAATTTTAGTCTAAAAATAGAAATATATAGACTAATGCTTAAAGGGTAAAATAAAAAGATGCTCCATTTCAAGTGGTATTTTTAAAAATTTCTCTATAAATAATTGTAAAGTGAATTTTAGTCTTATAAACAATACATATAATTTAAAGAATAAGTTATATACACACACATATATATATATATATATATATTAGGAAAGTATATTGTCTCATTATAGTGGTCCAAAAATTAACAACTTTAGAACAATATTTTCTTCGTGTGATTAGTTATTTTCTAGATTTTTCTTAAAAAAATTTTCTTGATAAGGGACCATTTGATAGGTGTACCAAATACTAGGTCGTTCAGGTCCCTTTTGTGAATAAATAAAATATTATAAAAAAAATTAAATTTAAATTTTTATGAGAGAAAATATTATAATAATATAACTTGAGTTACGACTTGAATAAATAAAAATAAGTTTTAATATAATTTAAAAGTTGAAAGTAATTAATTGTGAGATTTAATTAGAGTTATATGACAATTATAACTAGATAATTAATGTAAAATGTATTAAGATAGAAAATAAAGTAATTAGATAGAGTTAACATTAATAAGTTTGACTGTCAAAGTATTTATTACACAAACTTATTATATAAACATGATAACGTGATATACTAATCTACCGAATAATTATTCTGATGTACAAAAACCTAGAATTCCACATAACAACCAATACCATTGTTAATATTAATAAAAAACCAATACCATTGGTCACGTCGCATCTCATTACCAAAGCCGATGTGATTATATAACGTATTAATTATGATTTAACATGCATACCCATTTTTAGGAAAAAAAAAAAAAAACCGTTGCCCACTCGCGCGTGGGAATATGGTCTTAGGTGCGAAGGGTAAATAAGTAATTTGACTTATGCTTGGGAATAAAGAAGCTGGACACTTGGTTCCGAAGTAACTGCGCTTGGGACAACCAACGCCACCACACTCCTTTATTCAAAAGCGTTTCTTTCTTCCCCTACGCTCCCCCCCACTGTAATCCTATCCTATACCGTGTGATCAATCATCAATCAATCATCAATCCCGAGACAAAAAAGTTAGACCGAAGTATTTCATCCAACTGGTCACTTACCAAAACTTCACCTACTTTCTACTACATTTAACCGCACAGAATCCTATCTCCCTATTTTATCCATTTTCTTTTTTGAGTATTTATTTTTTCGGGGGCTCACCAGTCGAAGAGTTAAGAGTACAGAGCAGTAGAGTAAAGCGAAGCAGAGCAGAGAAGCAAAAAAGAAAGGAAAAAAAAAAAAAGGAAAAAAAACTGATGAAGCTTTAGATCGACATTTCCTTGATTTCCAAGCTCTCTCTTTCTCTCTCTAGCTCTCGCTTTCTCTCTCATGGTACACTTCCCTTTTATCTCTCTATCTCGCTTTCTATAGTGTACTGCCGCTTGCAGTTTCAGAAATCTGCTCGTTTTGTAGCTCTATCATTTTCTTTTCTTTTCTTTCATTTTTTTCCGGGAAAATGTTCTTATGGTTTGAGGTTGCTTTCCAGGAATGGTAGATTTGGAGTTCCGGAGTCTCGCATTCGTCAGGTGAGCTTCAGATCTGGTGAGCCTCAGCCTCAGCTTCAGCTTCCTTTTTTTTTTTTTTTTAAAAAAATAATTTTTGTTTTTTGTTTTTCGTTTTGCATTTTCTGAGTATCTTAGATCTCGTCTGTTCTAGGGTTTCTTAGTTGTTCAATTTCGAGATTCGGCATTTTCGTTGGAGTTTGATTTCTTTGCATTTTGTTTTCAAATTTGCTTATTTTTGTATTTATGCAGCCAATGGAACTGTAAATTTGTAACATTTGGTATTGGCTACGCCTAATTGAATTTGTTTTTTTGCTTAATTGGTTGGGTTATAATGCTTAATGTAACAATTTAAAAGCCCACTGAGAGGGAATGTATTTCAGTTCAAATTCTTAATCATTTTGACTTGGATCTGTTGGAAGTAATGATTACATAATTTAGATTAAGTAGTCAAAATTCTTTTTTTTTTTTGTTAAAGTTTGTGACAGTAATTTAAAGCTCAATCTTTAAACTTTCTGTGTTTTTTTTTTTCTTTTTTGAAAGATTCAAGCTTTTTAATTTCTGCTTCTGAATTCTTTATTTTACTTGAGGAAATCTTTGGGTTTGAAGCAGTAACATACTTTCCTTGATACTGTGCTAGAAGTCTAGAACTGGTTATCTAATAAAACTAGTCTTAGATTAAAATTTTATTGAAAAAGCAGTGATTTGACTCTTCTTTACTTGTTTGATTTCTGCAAGTATAAGGAAGCAATTATTGGTGCGATTTTCCTGGTATATGAATTTTTGTGATGGTGAATATTTTTTGGAGTTTTTTTTAATATTTTTTTGGGTTTAAAAGTACTATTTTAGTTTTATTTTATTTAATTCTAAATAGAAAGTACTTTTTTAGTTTCCAACTATTAGATTCTGTAGTTTATGTATGTGAGAGTTGATATATGTATATATATTTTAAATTCTTGATTATTTTTAGATTTTGGCTACTGGTGTTGGCATTCGTGCAATGGGCAAGTCGCCAGGGAAATGGATCAGGGCAGTACTGTTTGGGAAGAAGTCAAAAGACCACATTTCAAAAGGAAGAGAGGTATTGAACAATTTGTTTAGTTGCAGTTTAAAAAATGTATATTCATTTTTTTAGGGGAAAAAATGAATATATGTATGTGCGAAGTTGTATATTTATTCCAAGCTTGATACTCAGAAGATTTGGTATGATTTTCATTTTCTGCTATTCAAGTAAAGTATAATTGCATTGCCACCTATATTAGTATCATTTTGATCATGAATAAATTATTATTATTATTGTTGTTATTTTTATGTTCTTGCTCACCGCTTTTAGAAACTTGCAAATGAGAGAGAGGTGGTGGTTGCTGCAAAGACTTCAGGAGCTGATTTCGCTTCAGTTTCACCTACTTCACAACCATTACCTATTACCACTGAAGGAAATGAAGGGAAGTTAGGGTTGGAGAACAAGGAAGGTGAAAATATATATGGTGACGGGGGAACTGTTTTTCCAGGGAGCGAAAATGTAGAGACACAGGGATCCATCCCCCAAGATGTACCAAGTGATCCTGAGCAAATTAGGAAAGAGCAAGCGGCAACTATTGTGCAGGCTACTTTTAGGGGTTATCTGGTAAATCTCTCGATAAACAACCCTTCATTTAAGAAAGAGTAGAAGTTATTTAGACATCGTTCACTTCGCAGATTCGAGTTTTCAATTCGAACTAAGATGTGACATTTTTTGAGAACTTTTCATTGTAGCAGAAAAAGTTAAATGTGACATTTTCTGAGAGCTTTTTATTATAGAAACCTAAAACTGAAAACTTAAATCGGTGAAATGAACGAGCTTTAATTAGAATACTACTTTCTCCAAAGGTGTTTTTAATTGTTATAGTAGGTTGTGTCCACCTCCTTAAATTTGAGGAGTTCTAGGCGCGCACATACGAACATACAAGCACACAGAAACTCTATTGTAAAGGGTGTAGTTAGGTGCCTGGCCAGGCATACTTTGAGATGTCGGACCATCAGGCATCCACTTTAGCTTCGTAGAAACAACAATTCCTATTGTTGAATAATTGACTAGTGGGTTAGCTTACCAAGAGCGCCTCTTTGTTTCTAGGAGTCGACCCTATGACCATTTTTTGAGCTTATATCGAGCGTTTTCCTTGTTTCAACAGGGATTTGTCCAACCAAACCTTAATCTTAACGTATGGAGCCGACGTCGGTCACGTATAGCTTGCTAAGTAACTAAAGGCTAACTGAGGGTCACCACTCCTCGTCCTTTAGTTACTTGAGCGATCAAACGGAAAATAGGAGTTTATCTCTCCCCAATCCCAACCTTCCTCAGGATCTCATCTTTTTCAATATACAGACCAACCAGTGCCGTCTTCTCGTTTGCAGACATTAAATTTTATTAAATTTTTTGGTAGCAACTTTGGTGCTTTGAGACTTTCTATTGTTGACTGGTTCTCATTATTTGCTTTACAGATTGTTCAACGAGCTCTGATATGAATGCATTTTTCTTTTTAATTTCAACTATTGCTCACTGTTTTTTATGGGATTAAATAAAATACAATTTACTGATTTGGTTATTTGGTATATGATGTGAAGGCTCGCCGAGCATTTTGGGCCCTGAAAGGCATCATAAGGCTGCAGGCACTTATTCGTGGGCACTTGGTTAGGAGACAAGCTGTTGCCACTTTGTGTAGTATGCTGGGGATTGTCAAGTTTCAGGCTCTAATTCGTGGAAGAAGGATAAGAACTTCTGATATTGGGCTTGAAGTGCAAAGCAAATGCAATCTCGCGATGCCTATGGTAAATATCCTTGAGCTTTCCTCTTTATTCTTGTTCTATCCTTTCCTCCAATTGTGTGAGAACTATGACAAACATTGAGATTAATGTGCTGTTTGGTTTGTAGTTTAAACCATAATTCAAACCTTTTGGTTACAGTTTTCTCTTATAAAAAATTGAATTTCTATTCAAACCTATGAACCGTGGGCCATAAGTTGATCAGATACAGTTATTCTACTGTATGTGAGTACTTTGTCTAGACTGGCAGCACATGTAAATTTCTGTTCAAATAGTGCTAGATCTGACATTATTTTCTTTCCTACCATTTGCATCAGGGTGGCAAGCTGGATCCTGTTGGCGTTAATATTTCTACACAAATAACGAAGCTGTCAATAAACGCTTTCATTCGAAAGGTATGACCAGAAGGCGGGGACTGTACTGTGCCTGCTCTGCTATTATTTCTGTACATATTTATTTAATCATTATTCTTTTATTAGTAATTGATGGAGCTGTCGAAAGAACACAGATAACTAAAACCTTGATATGAATATTATGAATGTGTATGAAGAAGATATTATTATTGATCGTTTAAAACTTTGCAAATTTTTGAATGATATGAATTTAGGGAGTGCGAATCATGAAGCTAAGTTTATAAATTCTGATTCTGAACACGGAATCTGTTGAGCTTGTTCACTTTATATGAAACTCTGTGGTAGTTCATAAATATGATTAAGAAACTTGTATTTTGGGAACATTCATTGTTGTTTGTGGTAATTCTTTGCTTATTTATTTGTGACATGACGTTAAAATAGTTTGATTGCCACATTTACATCAATATCTTATAGAAATACTTCCTTTTCTTTCTTAATGGCGTAAATGTAAATAAAATAATGACTTGTAACTTGTTGCTGAACAAACAAAATCTTAGGTATCAGGTGATTTGGACTACTGCCATTCAACTCTTATTCATTTGCAATTGACGATCTAGTTTATTATCTTCTCCTTACATTTTATTTTATTTTTTTTGTTGGTTTGTTGCTTTAGCTTCTTGCTCCATCACCCAATGTGATGCCTCTGCATGTGCACTACGAATCTGGTGATCCAAATTCTGTTCCGAGCTGGTTGGAACGTTGGTCATCAACCCATTTTTGGAAACCAATTCCCCAACCTAAGAGAGTTCTGGATACAAAATCTCAGAAAAAGCAGGGCAATGGTCAGATAGCAGAACCTCAAGCGAGCAGATCGAAGCGAACCCGGAGATCACATTCCACAAATGTTGAAAGTGTCTCAGTGCACACAACTTCTGAACTTGAGAAACCCAAACGCAGCTTTAGAAAAGTTTCAAGCCATCCAGCAGAACCGGTGCAGGAAAATCCACAAATTGAGCTTGAAAAGGTTAAACGAAACTTGAGAAAGGTTCATATCCCTGTAGTGGAGAACTCTGTCCAGTCAGAAGTTGGAATTGAGAATCCACCAAAGCAGAGTCTTGAAAACGAGTTTAGCAGTTCAAGTCATGATGGTGTAGAACAATGCATTAATAATGGTAGTGAGAAGGTAAAGAAAGAGCCAATGTCCAATGACAAGGTAAAGAAGGAGGCAACATCCATTGAGAAGGTAAAGAAAGAGACAGCACCAAGTGAGAAGGTGAAGAAAGAGACAACACCCGGTGAGAAGGTGAAAAAAGAGACGACATCCATTCTGCCTGAGGTAGAAGCAGTCCCCGAGCCAATAGTAACCAAGGAGGTACCTGAGTTATCATCTGGTGACCGACCTATAGCTGATGATAAGCCTCCAGTAGAGAGCACTAGCAAAGAAGAAATTGTGCCTGATGAGCAAGCTACAGTTGAATCACAGGTTCTAACAGAGAACACTAAAAAAGAGGAAAATGTTTTAGCTGCAAACGGAGGGTTGGTACAAAAGGAAGACTTGACAAGCATTGACAACCAGAAATCAGGCAGGAAAGCTTCTACTCCAGCCAAACAAGAACGTGCGGAGAATGGGGTACAGACTGCTCCTGCTTTGCCAAGCTATATGGCAGCAACTGAATCTGCAAAGGCAAAGTTGAAAGTGCAAGGCTCCCCAAGATTTGGACAAGATGAGACAGAGAAAAATAACCTCAATCGTCGTCATTCACTGCCATCTTCCACAAATAGCAAAATCAGCTCACAGTCACCAAGAACACAGAGATTGGTTCAAACCTGCAGCAAGGGAGGAAAAAAAAGCGATAAATCTCTATCCTCTCGAGATGGGAATGGTATGATTTGTTCTTTGTGAAAAGTTGACTCTCTTTTACCCATGGACATTGAACTATGTTGCATGTACCGCTTTCATTATTGAAAAATATTTTTCTAATAGCTTGACAATGCTTATTAATTGTTATTCAAGATATGAGCAGCATTTTTCTTTTTGTTACATGATTAAGTCTTGATATTCAATTTATTAGATTTACTGCCTTCTAATAAAAGTTTTATTTTCGTAGGAAAAGTGACACAAGCAGAGTGGAGAAGGTGATTTTTGAGGGTTAGCGAGTTTCTTGGAGCTCCAAAACAAAGTGGCTTATGTTCGACATGAGTATTTGATTTATGTATTTGTGATTTCAAAGTGTTGTGAAACTCTAACTGTCTATAGTTAGAAGGCTGTGTGGGGCCAAGGGCCGTTCGTGATTTTCTTGCACTTTGAGTGTTTGTGAGTGAATGTACATCATAGGTTTCTAGTTTTTCATGACACAATCTGCATCAATTGAAGCTGTGTTGGTTTTGACATTATTTCTTACATTCATGATGTTATTATGTATAGTGGTCATCATTTTAAATGTGATTTTGTGGGGATTGTTACGTTCTTGAATCACAAACTTATCTGTGCCTGTTTGGTTGCCCCATTTCATCTATATATACACGAGGAGTTTGCAGTTCTAACTATATATTTCATGTGGGACAGGTGTGAATAAATCCACTTCTTTCCTTTCATTTTTGTTTTGTTTTGTTTTTGTCTTTCTTTTATTATTATTATCATTATTATTATTTTTATTTTCATATTTTTGTTTCTTGTGTAGCTTGATTCCTTTCTTTGCTGGGTAACAGCAGATGACAATAGTATTTTTTACGGTAAATGTTTCATTTGGATGTTCATGCGCACACAAAGGCACTTGGTTTCTTCCTCGTATCGTTTGTCTCTAGTTCTAGAGATTTACAAGGTTTTGTAGATTTAAATTGAGTAGACTTCTCTCTATGACTATTTAGGAGTATTCTACCAGCTAACTGTTTCCATATTCTTGAATCTTTTGTTCTCATTACTGTAGTCAGCATCATTTCTTTATTTTTGTTGCTGTCATGGCAGTCACTTCAACATCTCCTATGGTGGACTCTTTTTCACCAAATGAAGCAGAAACAAGAACTCGTGCATCATATGAATACCGATTGTTTGGAAGTTATTCAAGCTCTGAACTAAGATGTTGTCAACAATTCAATGATTGTGAATCTCTTGTATGGTGTTCATGTTTTACATCTTATTTTGGTGCATCTTTTATGCATATTTACATAGAGGCCAAACAGCCAATAAGGCGGCTCATGGCCTCACAAAACATGCTCTTAGGATAAAATGAAAACATTGTGGTTGAAAGATGTTCCCTCACCTTTAGCTTTTGTTGTACTATGAAATTTCCTTGATTTTTAAACAAATGCTACTTTTTCTGAGAAGCTTTTAAAAAAAAAAAAAAAAAAGAATGTCTACCACTTATGGTTGTGTTGCTGCCTAACTCATTTCATTCGAATAATTTGGAAAAATGATTAAAACAAGATCTCCCTCCTTAACTTAGTTGTGTTGCTGCTTAACTCATTTCATTCGAATAGTTTGGAAAAAATAATTAAAACAAGATCTCACTTCTGAGAAAACATGCAAATATAGCGCATAGCAACATAGATGGATCCAAGCGGGGTTTAGTGGGGGCTTGTATTCTTTTTAAAAAAATAAATATAAATATGTAATTTATTATATTAATATACGCATAGCCAAAAAAATCTATACCCCTGAACTTCAGTAGAATCATTTTCCAATGATCGATTGAAGGCGGATCATTAGGAAATGATTCTTGAATGATTATCTACTGAAGTATTTTATACCCCTGAACTTCAGGAACCTGTGAAATTCTTTCTTGAAGGCGGATCATTAGGAAATGATTCTTGAATGATTATCTACTGAAGTATTTTATACCCCTGAACTTCAGGAACCTGTGAAATTCTTTCTTGAAGTTACTGCCAAAGAAGCTATTGGTTCCACATCTGGTGGTATTGGCATTTCAGCCGAGTGGCCGGATATGCAGAGAGCACCAAGATCATCTTGCTTCCAATGCACTTCCACCATTTTCCCTCTAGGATTTTCTTCTGTTTCGGTTCCTGGAATTCCCACCAATGTAGCTCCCAAAGGTACCTGCGTTAACATTACAATGGAACAAGACAAATATAAAAGAGATGACAAGAGTATTAGCAAATGAAGTTTGCTAAGGAATGTGCCGTGGCACGCGCGCGTTTTTCTTTTTATGATTAGTAAATAGTGAGCGTCGCTGGATTTACACGGTGAATCCTGAATTTACCCCATGATCAAATTTGACAAATCCGGGATTCACCAGGATATTTGATCTTGGACGTGACTATAGGAGGTCAATGTGGACTATATTTCAACTAAGCTAGCAATGACCTTCTAATTTCTACGTGTAAAAAATGAATTGTAGAAGCTTTTAGTTGTGCTTACTTCAATTGACATTCCAGATGATAAGTTGAGTGTGACGAATTTCCCCTCAGCTATGGCATTTTCTAGCTCTGCCCTCCGTGCAATACTCAAGAAAACCTCTTCAAGGCTTGTGAAACTAATCTGAATGTCAGATATACCAAATTCACTCTCTCTGTTTTGGACCTCAGCAAAACAATCCTATTTTCAACAATATTGTCAATCCAAAGGTGCAGAAGTTAATTCAACCAAGAATGTAAGGTAGTGCATGAAAAAAGAAAAAAAAAGAAAAAGAAAAAAAGAGACTAAAGTAAGGAACATAATGTTATCTAGTAAAAAAAAAAAAAAAGAAAAAGAAAAAAAGAGACTAAAGTAAGGAACATAATGTTATCTAGTTAGCATTAGCAATACGTGTTGAATGTAGTATATACCAATTACCAAATGGATATAATTCTAATGCAACAGGAAGATATCTCAAATTTGTTATTTAAGTGAGAAAATGATAGGCAGAAAACATGGATTAGATTGAGAATTTTGTGATTGCGTATGTAAAATACCCTATTGGTAGAATATAGTTTTGAACTATCAGATTAAGAAAAGTACGATAATTAAACCTAACTTGCCACAAAATTGGACTAATAAAGTCGTCAATTTAAATAGAAGAAAGTGACATTTGATTATTCTTATGCTGAGGATAGAGTGACGAAAGATCAAAGCTTTGTGTGTGTCAAAATTCAACGGAAAATTCAAAATCATCTTTCTTATCAATACAATTAAAAGTGTTTAATCTTAAACCATGACTTTACCAGAACGCAAAATATTGCTTTCTTAAAGTGAGACAAAGTAGAAGAGTGAGGATATGCTTACAGGAAAAAGTACTTCTCTATTTCGAGGAATGGCAAAAGTCAAAAAAGACTTGTTCTCTTCCTTTGGTACAACATCTAAGTGCTGACAAATGAGCCCTATATATGTTAGAAACCAAACTTTCACGTAAAAAAAAGAAAAAAAAGAGAGAGATTTTCAAACCATTAACTTATTCAACATACAGTTTTGAAGAATTGCTTCACATCCTCATGAGTGTGTCCATTGGAGCTTTTGACAAAACTCACATGAACAACAAATCCGGTCCCGAATCGCGTCTTCAATCTGCTTGAGTTCCCAATACACTGGAGCTTGCCATTAGCCATTATTCCAATCCGGTCACCAAGAATGTCGGCTTCTTCCATTGAGTGTGTTGTTAGGACTATTGCGCGCCCTCTCTTTGCTTTCAGTATGATGTCCCACACATGTCTTCTTGTTATTGGATCCGTACCAGTTGTCTGCATATCGCAGTCTAAATAAATCACTTGACTTGCGCAACAAGTAATTGAAACATGTGGAGGAAAAGCGCTGTTTTGATCTACATACGGGTTCATCTAATATGAGCAATTTTGGATCGCCAATAAGGGCTATTGCAAGGCTAAGACGACGTCTCATTCCTCCGCTGTAACTGCCTGCTTGCTTTTTGGCTGCCTCAGTGAGCCTCACTTCCTCTAAAGATTTTTGAACAACCTGCATTTTACTTCCTTTAGAAGTCATTTATCTTATGCAGAGTGAAAAAATATCTTGTTTTGCTAAAAAATGGGAGTATACTATAGAGATGATTAGGTTATGTTTAGACTTGAACATTTTGTGAGTAGCAAAGCATGTGAAAGAACCTTTCAATTTTTGTGTATTACATACAGATTGTATTGAAGCTTGGTGTAAGCCCTTAATGCTGGCAAAAAGTTGGAGATGCTCTTGCCCAGATAGTGCATCCCAAAGAATATCAAACTGTGAATATAAAAGCATAAAAAGAAGGGTCAGTCTCAATTCTCGGAAAACTTCAAAACGGTGAAAACTTCTTTAGACTGTCCACATGACACAGAAAAATGCCTAGAGAAAGATCAGAGAGAGCATATCACCTGAGGACAAACTCCTATCAATTTTCGGATTCTTGATATGTCGACAGAGCTTCGTATGGAATTCCCAGAGATCAATGCTATTGAGGCGGTCCACAGTATAAGATGTAAAGAAAAATGAAGAATAAGATTACACTCCTCTATGCTTTATGATCAATATTTTGACTGCTGAACACGAATATATCTAACAACAAGCATGTTACCATCACCACCAGTGACTGGAGTTATTCCAGTCAAACAATAGATTAGTGAAGTCTTCCCAGCTCCACTGGTTCCAAGTAGACAAAATAACTGATCCCTTGCAATGTTCAACCACAATCCCTGAAGATTATATGCTATAATCAGACTTTACCAAGTCACTTAAGAAAAAAGAAAAAGAAGAACGAAAAACATAAGGCATGGAAAATTAGATTGGGAAACAAAAACAAATTTGATCATGAAGTATTCAAAGAGGCCAGAAGCAAGGGACATTTTCTCAACCTAGATAAAATAAATCATTTTAACTTGTTTTGTTTACCTTGAGAGCATGGAAAGGTGGAATTTTCTTGCATTTGAAGCAACCGATGTTCGTGCTCGCGGGATGTATCTTTACAAGGCCGCGTATCTGAACTGTGATTTTTGTGTCGTCTATACCTTCTTTAATTTGTCGCTTTATGATGTTCTCCTCCTCAAGGACATCTTCGTCTTCTGGAGGATTGAGCTCCTCTATGCAACTACAAATGGCACCGTCTATGAAGAGAAAGGAGAAAATATGTCAAGTCCTAATAAAACAACCAATCTAAGCTTTCTAGAAAAATATCGTAGTCGATTTACCTTGATCTTTGTTCCCGGCTCTTCCTGTCCAGTATCGAAAATTCAAAAAGTAAAACATTGATTTCCTTACACCATATTCATCTGGGAGAATGTTATCCAAGTAGATTGCCAATACAGACCAGAGGAAGAATGTAGCCACAAACCACCGAAAAATTTCACTCTGTAAAGTACAAATTTTAAGACATGCATCAATAAGTAGAACTAGCCAAATTGAACATTGTGAAATTCGGTACATACGATTGTTATCAGACACTCGGCGTCATTTGATGCACATTCTGACATTCTACTCCAGCTGATCCCAACATCTTGAGGACTAGAAGTTGCATCAGAAAGCAACCATAGAGCTTTGGTCAGAAGATTAGGAGGGAAGAAGGACCAACCGGTTCGGAACCTTTTGGAGAAGCGGTGACTGTAGGAAAAATTTAGTGTTCCAACAAGCTGCAGACACAGAAGTGGAGTATGGTGTTACTAATCTAATGTATAAACTCTTTTTTGTGAAACATTTGAATCAAGGGTAAATTCTGCCTCAGTCATTGAGCCGATGATGAAGATCGAGAAACCGATGGTCGAAGATGATGAGGACTTGCTCATGAAGGCTGACAACATGAAGCCAAAGGCAAGCTGTGATAAAATCACGTTAGAGAAATGTATTAAGGAAAACAGCATGGCTTAACTGATAACAAATTATAAAGACAGGAAAACAGACTTTACCATGTTGAGTTGAAATAGGAAGAACACAAGAAATACAACTGCAGAACTGTTGTTCAAGAAGAGGTCAAATTGAAAAAGCATTCCGAAAAGGACAGTGAATAGTGATGACAGAAGTGTAAGAATTCCTTCCCATGTGAACCATGACAACCAGTATGCAGACTCATAAAGACCCATCATATTCATCCCCTGCAGCAAGATCAAAATTTTCTGAGTAAAAAATTTTGACTCTCACACCATCATAAGTTTTTTTTTTTTTTTCATTTGAACTTAAGGGCATCTCTAATGTAGTGGCAAACTCCAATCTTAAACTTTTAGTATCAAGAAAGTCTAATTTTGAACAGAGCTGCGTGAAAAAGTAAAATCCATATAGCCGACTCTAATTAACTTGGGATTAAGGCTTATTGTTCTTGTTGTTGTATTTGAGTACGAAATCACTCCCCAGAGAGGCGCTATTTTGATGAGAAATTTGGCATATACATTGTGCGTGGATATGCCAAATTTTTACATTTGACCGCCGTTGATTGATGCACTTACGTTTTCATTTAAACATTACCATATTGTCGTGTTCAACTTATTTTAAAATTTGGAGTATACTTTCATAAGTTCTAAAGATTAATAACTGTGCACAAAAAGTAGATATAACATTATGCATTGGAGTACCAGATACGCTATACTTCACATTTCTTATTTTCACATACAAGAATGAGATTGACATTTACATTGCAGATGCTCTTAAAGGTTTTAGCTATATTTTACCTGCCGAAGTTTTAGTTCTTTCTCTGCCACCAAAGAACTCATTTGAAACACAAAACCGAAAATGGCAGTTGCAAGGAAAAATGGAGGTCCAAGTACTGTTATTGCAGATGTGATTTCGACCTTTGGATGTGCAAATTCCTTAAGAGCAACAACCCAGCTAAAGTTTGGAACTGATCATATTGTGGAAACTCATCAGTAAGTTACATATCTAGACCAGTACAAAAATGGAGGCCAAAACTTAGTTCAATGAAAACAAAACAGCCAAAAAAGGGAATTTTTCCGGAGGGACCTGTCCTTTTTAGCTATTTGTAGTTATTGCTGTTTTAACTGTTTTAACTGTTGGACTATTTATTTAACGGAATGAAACAGTTTTGTAGTACGTGCTGCAAATTTTTAATGCGAACACTTACAAATCAGACTATATAAAATTTTAATCCAAATGTTAAAATAACAATAACTACCGTTAGTTAAAAAAGACAGGTCCTACCACAGAAGTTCCCGAAAAAAAAGGAAGGAAAAAATTTGGTACCTCCAATAAGAGACCTGGCAATTTCGCGCTCTGCAGCAATCTGAAGCGGGATTTGAAACTTCAATGTTGGCTGTTCAAAATATCCTCGCTTTGCAAGAGGAGTTGAGTTGGTCTGAAGGCCATAGCTGATCACAGTAGCATTTATTTCGGCAAAATGCAAAGCTCCCGGAGAGCGCATCGGATTAGCATACAGCCATTCATCCACTTCAGCTGCTGTTCTAAATGACTTGACCTGCAGATAATTAACAAAGTTTGCACAAAAATCAGTTTTTGTTTCCCCCTACAATTTTCACCTATAGCATTCTTTGAATTCTCACCATCACATAGTTTATCAGTTCTTCAAAGTTTCATGTAGATTTAAACATTAATTAATGTTCACATTTTGAAGAGGGAAAATTAGGAGACGGGCAACTTCAAACCATGGTGAGAATGTGAATAGGGGTGAATATTTTAAACTAAGGTTCAACATGCGTCAAATAAGTGAATGCAATTGGTATTAATGGTTAATGGTTATCACTTTTAGTACAATTAGATTATCAGTTCTCCAAAAGCTTGAGACGCATGTAATTACGTTAAATGGAGAGGATAGAGAGTTGCAATTTCTGTGGAGAAAACCCTATCTCGAGGGAGAGTTTGAAAATGAAAACGAGAGGAAGATCCGGGATATTCCAGGGGGTTTCTGGGGAGAGATTCCAGAGAGTTTTTCAGGGATATTCTAGAGGGGTTGTTGCTGGGATTTTCCGCAGGGAGAAAGGGGGGAAAAAGGAGTTTAACCGAGGGCTTTTCAAGGGGGATTCGGCGAGAGTTTTAGAGTTGGCCCAGAGGGATTATTGCTGGGAGTGGCTGATTCCTGGTGGAGAAATAATTTGTAAAGTTCGGCCATTGGGATTTACCCTTGTTTCTTCTTTTCTTCTTTCGTGAAGAGCATGGTGATGTCTCTTGGAATTCTCTTTGTTTTATTTAATTTAGCTATGGTTTAATACTTTTAGTTAGAGATTGATGGATCCGAACCTATGATTTCTAAGTTTCAATTTGAATGAGTTGCAATTGATTATTTTTCCGTGAAGAGTGTGTTCTATTGTTCTTAGGGCTTTTCATTTATTTAATTTGGGAATTGATCATAGTGATGTTTCGGATAGAGAAGCTATGTGATAGGAAACATTAAATTGTGAATTGAATCTTGGATGTGAATAATATTCAAGCAAAATATAGAACATGCCATGAATGGACGAGGAGTAACCGAATAGGGATTTAAAGAAATTCATGTGGTCAGTTTAAATTGTAACCGAGAGGGAGATTTAACCGAAAAAGGATTCCACAAATTCTAAGGCATCTCATATTGAATTAATCTAGAATAGACCTGAAATAAGGATATTTGAAGTTAAGAATATATGTGATAGTTTATTAGACCCGAAATATGGATAATTAAACATTAGGGAATTCTACCATGTCATGGATAATAATAATTGAAATTCATTCTTTTGAGCTTATGGATGAATTGGTGTAGGTGAAATCAACTCTCTAACATTTTCTCTCATTGTATTTCTTTCTTAAATCTTGTTTCTTTACTTTTTCTAATTTTTAATCTTTACTTAGTTTTAATTCACATTACTCCCAATTTCGCAATCTCGAATAACATAGTCGGTTTAATCATTTTATTTGTGAATTTTACCAATCCTCATTGGGAAACGATATCTTACTCATCACTTTATTACTTGAACGATTGGTGCACTTGCTAGTGTTAATTTTATCGCATCAGGATTCTAACTAAAGCGACTGTCAAAACCCCTTACGAGCTTTGGACGGGTAAGAAGCCTAGTTTAAAGCACTTGCATATTTGGGGATGTCCAGCTGAGGCAAGACCTTACAGGCCTAATGAAAAGAAACTGGACTCAAGGACGGTGAGTTGCTATTTTATTGGATACTCTGAAAGATCTAGGGGGTACAAGTTTTATGATCCCACGACTAAGTCGATTTTCGAGTCGGGAAATGCCCGGTTCTTTGAGGATGTCGAGTTTGCGGGGGGAGATACAGTTAGGGACCTTGTCTTCGAAGAGGAATATGTTGATATTCCCATAGGTGCTATTGACATTGATCAAGATCTCATTTCTGACATTGTTCAAGACACAACAAATCAAGACAATGTCAGAGAACCTCTCATACAAGAAGTTGTTCCAGAAGAACAAACTCTACCACTTCAAGAACCTATGCCATTAGAGAAAGGAGAAGTGCGGTGCCAGATGACTACATTGTATTTCTCCAAGAACATGAGGGGTGATGGAAGATGATCCGATTAACTTCTGTCAAGCCATGGAAAGTTCTAACTCTCAGAAGTGGATTGATGCCATGAATGAGGAGATTAAGTCCATGAAGGACAATGACGTGTGGGATCTTGTCCCATTGCCAGAAGGAGCGAAACCCATTGGTTGCAAATGGATATTTAAGACCGAGAGGGATTCGAAAGGCGATGTAATGAATGAGGAGATTAAATCCATGAAGGACAATGACGTGTGGGATCTTGTCCCATTGCCAGAAGGAGCGAAACCCATTGGTTGCAAATGGATATTTAAGACCAAGAGGGATTCGAAAGGCGATGTGGAGAGGTATAAGGCGCGTCTTGTCACAAAGGGCTTTACACAAAAGGAAGGCATCGACTATAAAGAGACTTTCTCTCCGGTTTCTTCAAAAGACTCTTTCAGGATTATAATGGCATTAGTGGCGCATTTCAATCTTGAGTTACATCAGATGGATGTAAAGACAGCGTTTCTCAATGGAAACATTGATGAGACAATCTATATGGTGCAACCAGAAACTTTGTGTCGGGAGACTTAAAGAATATGGTTTGCAAACTTAAGAAATCCATATATGGACTTAAATAAGCATCTCGACAATGGTATTTCAAGTTTCATCAAGTGATCATCTCGTTCGGTTTTGAGATGAATTTGGTCGATGATTGCATATACCATAAGTTCCGTGGGAGTAAATACATTTTTCTGGTTTTATATGTCGATGACATTTTGCTTGCCAGCAACGATATAGGCTTATTGCACAAAACTAAGAGATTTCTAGCTAAAAATTTTGAGATGAAAGATCTTGGTGACGCATCTTTTGTATTAGGCATACAAATACACCGGGATCGCTCTCGGGGTATTCTTGGATTATCACAAAAGAGCTATATCGAAAAGGTTCTCAAGAGATATGACATGCAGGCTTGCAAACCATGTAACACCCCTGTGGCTAAGGGAGACAAGTTTAGTCTCAATCAGTGCCCTAAGAATGATTTTGAGGAAAAGGAAATGCAAAAGAATCCTTATGCGTCAGCAATAGGAAGTCTAATGTATGCTCAGGTTTGTACGTGTCCGGATATTGCGTACGTTACTGGGATGTTGGGCAGGTATTTAAGTAATCCAGGAGTATACCATTAGAAAGCAGCCAAACGGGTCTTGCGGTACTTGCAGAGAACAAAAGACTACATGCTCACGTATCGGAGGTCGGATCAGCTTGAGATCGTTGGGTATACTGACTCCGATTTTGCTGGATGCCTAGATAGTATGAAATCTACGTCGGGCTATATCTACCTGCTAGCTGAAGGTGCTGTCTCCTAGAAGAGTGCTAAACAGTCTCTTATAGCCTCTTCTACCATGGCAGTAGAGTTCATAGCATGTTATGAGGCGTCCAATCACGGAATATGGCTGTGGAATTTTGTCACGGGGCTGCGTATAGTGGATGGCATTGAAAGGCCACTCAAGTTATTTTGTGAAAATAAGTCAGTAGTGATGTATTCCAACAATAACAGGAGCTCGATGAAGTCAAAGCATATAGACATCAAGTTCCTAGTTGTCAAGGAAAGAGTTCAGAGTGGACAATTGTCTATAGAGCACATCGGTACAAACTCCATGGTTGCGGATCCGCTTACAAAGGGATTGCCACCCAAAGTGTTTCATGAGCACACTGCTCATATAGGTGTCATGTCATTAGAGGATATTCAGTTTTAGTGGGAGTTTGTAATTTTAGATGCTTCTATGATATAGACATATTTTCAGTTATTTCAGTTTATGGATATTTTGAGGTTATTTTCTGCAAAAATAAAGTTTTAGTTTATTCACACTC
>NW_010356504.1:2778-38107 GCF_000414095.1 Morus notabilis | reverse complement strand
CAGTTGGAAATAGGCATGTTAAGATCACATTACATGAAATTTTCATGCTACACATTCACATCATGATCCATGTCATTCAGTTGTATTGGCATACGTGACCATTGATGGGTCGAGTTACGATAGTTGTAACGAAGGCCGCTTTGATCCTATGTTGGTATGATTGATGGACCAGATTGGTTACAGATACATTTCGGTAATGACAGCAAAGTTGAGCTCATACAATTATTTTGCAAAGCATAATTATAAGATTACACATATAGCCCAAGTGGGAGATTGTTGGATCCTTAATTCAACGTTGGGCTTATATGTGAATAATTATGTGTTGCGGGCTGTCATATAAGGTTAAGCCTAATTAAAAATTTAAAAGTGATCTACTAAGGTTTAGGTATTTTGGGCTTTAATGTATCTAATAGGGTGTGGGTCTTTAATGTGTAGAGACTTAAGGGTAATTTCTATTTTTATGATGGGCTAAAATAGAAATACCAAAAGATAACAGGGAAGTTATCAATATATAGCAGTTATGGTTCCCAGATCACACGTATCATTTCATTCATTCTGACATCCCATCATTAGAAAGAGTACAGAGAGAAATTTAAAGGGTTCTCTAGGAAAACATGTTGATCTGGAAGACAAACTGCACGACTCTAGAGAGAAATCAAGCAATATGGATTCAGGTACGCTTCCGCTTACAGATTTATTAATTCTTGATGATCTAACATGAATGTTCTTGGTTTTTGAGTGGTGATTTTCACCAAATCTTTGATTTCTAACATATTATTCTCTGAAAAATGTTTCAGGGTATTTTAAAATTCTTCTCGATGAATAATCTATTGATTGTCCATTGATTTCTTGATAATTTGTTTGAAATATGCTATTAAAATTACGATCAATGCGTTTCTTTTTTTTTTTTCTTTTCTTTTTTCAATAGTTGAATCCTTTGTTTCCTTTTTGTCTGTATGTATGCATTCCGCTAGTTGCAACTCTTTCTTTCTTTCTTTTTATTTTTTATTTTTGGCTGAATCCTTTGTTTATTTTGAATTGCTTGACTCTTTCATTTTTGTCTGTAACTTTGTTCTGCTCGTTGTTACCTTTCTTTTTCTTTTTTGTTGAATCCGTTGCTTTGCGGTTGGTAAATGGGCAGAAAAAAAAAAAGAAGAGAAAAAAAATGTCGCTACATTGGTTCAATATATAGAGAAGCCTCTTTATTGACTGTTTGGTTATATTTTTTAAATGTTATGAGGATAGTTATTTTTAAAAAAAAATATGAATATTGATATTTTATTAATATTGAAATAAGTAATAGTATTTTTTTAAAATAATATCGTAGTTTATTTTTTGGTCTACTATTCATTATTCTCATATACAACCAAACACAATAATATATTATTCCTAAGAATTTGAGAGAGGATTCCTGTATGCAGCCAAACATGATAATGTAAATTTCCTCAGACTTATATTACCTCCTATCACTTGTCTAGGAATATGATTCCTACTGATTACTGCGTACCAAACGCTCTTATAGGTGTTTGTGGAGATATATACTGACTAAAATAGGCATACTTTAGTATACATATTTATAGTTAGTTTTATTTCTATTTTTAAAGTCAATACTCATAACATTTTTACCCCCACAATATTAAAAAACATTTATTTTAATTTTTATTATTTAAAATGTTTCTAAAAGCTGAATTACTTTTATTCAAAGAGAAAAATTATTTATCTATTAAATTTCTTATGGCTTGTTTCGCTCACGCGTTTAAGTCAGTAATTTTGATTCTGAATTCAAATTTTGTGAGATAACCTATTGACAAGAACTTTTTTGATTCAAATTTTTTGTGAATAAAAAGTGTTGTAGCAAAATCATAATTAGATTTCAAACGCGTGAAATAAACGGGTCCTTATTTATTGTTCATATTTTAAAGCATTTTGGTAATTATTGAAAGTATTCAAGTAAAATTTAGCACAACATACTTATTAAAGATTTTCAATTTTTAAATAACTATTTAAAAACTTTTTTTTATTATTTGATACAAGAAAAATAAAATGGGTAGTTGAGTATTAAGTTTTATTATTAAGTATTTTATTAAATTTAGATAATGACAGCAGAATTGACTATTCAAAAGCAACCTTTGATCTGATTCTCATTATTTTAGTAAATTTAGATAATAACAGTAGAAGTGACTGTTCAAAAGTAATCTCTGATCTGATTCTCAAAATTTGATGTCCCAAACATGCCTTCTTGTTATTGGATCCATACCAAAAAATCTAAATAAAAAATGTTCCCGCTAATAGATTCTCTCATAGAATTTAAATTTAAAATCAGAATCGTTAACTAAAACCCGTGAACCAGTCAGGACATTAGAGACAAAAAAGAACAGCGGCGACGCTGAACCCAATCGCCTCTGCCAAAACCAACGAAGTTCATTTTTTTCAGCTCAACACTCGGTTTAATGATCCAAAAACCGAAAGTGTTCAGACGTTGGAGTCGACCAACACAAAACTAGAGATTAGCAAACGATTTCACAATTATAAGTCAATCCTTTGAATTTGCGATTATTAAATGAAAAGCTCAACTAGCTACATATTAAAAATTTCGCTTAAATATGCAGTTTGGTTTACAAATTTTCTTCTCTCTTTGTTAACCTCTATAAATTTGCTAGTCAAGAGGTCAATAATAATTTCTGTACATGTGATTTTGATCAAGAACAATAATCTTGATAACAAATAGACTTCTACCATAATCCATCTACGATTCTCTTCAGATTCGGTTCTAACTCTGCCCGCCTCGCAATGTTCAAGAAAACTTCTTCAAGAGTTGTCTGGCCAAGTTGAATGTCTGCTATACCGAGTTCGCTTTCTTTGTCTTGGAGCTCCGCAAAGAAATTCTGTTCAAAATTATATCAAAATTGTGAGAAAAATATTTTAAAGCCAAATTTGGAAATATATATAAGGGGAAAAGGATAATAAAACTGCAGGCACCCTCTTCGCTTTGATTTTTTTTTTGGCACTTAATCCAACGGCCGTATTTTATTGTAGAGTTTTTTTTTCTTCTTTTTTAAATACATATATATTCAACGGACATAAATAAATGATGAAATTTTTGTTCATAATGTCAAAAAAGAAGATAGAAAAAGAGATAGGCCTAGAGATATATGATTTTACGATAACTGTTTTGCAGCAACAGAATGATTCAATTGATTTTGTGATGGTATTTTTGAACTGATTTTTGTTTCGGTAACCCCTCTTTTATTATTATTATTTTTTCCTTTCATAAATAATATCTTCCTCTTTCCCCGCAGTTGCTCAGTTAAGATTGTTTAGAATCTTCCCGGAAATGCAGTTAAGATTCACCATTAGATAGTTCAATTTTTTTTTAATTCATTTGAAAATTCGATATTATTTGCCAAAAAAAAAAAAAGAAACGAAAAAAATCGTTATTGGCATCTATCTGCAATACCGTTAAGATTCACCAATATTTATTTCGAGATTCATAATAGGTTTAATTTCAAATTTGGTCCTCGAAAAATAGGGGTTGTCTCATTCTGTCTCTGAAAGTTAAAATGACACAAAACTGCACCCCAAACATTTTATATGTTAACAACTCCAACCACACTAGCCATTTAGCAACTCCAACCACACTAACTATTTCATGTTTTTAGCCAAAATGACTAATTATTTAGTTTTTTTTAAAGCTTTTCTTCTCTCCAACTATTAGCTATAAATGATTAGCTATTTTAGAGAATGTCTTCCACTAGCTAAATATAGCTAATATGAAAAAACTAGCCATTTCATTTTTTGTATTATTTTATTAATCTTTCAACGGTAATAAATGTAAAGATTCTTTTGTAAATTTAATATAATTATTTATATTTGAAATTCAATAAATATTAAAATAATCTACGTTTACCTAAAATAAGGAGTATAATTGGAGTGACTCATAAAAAAGTCGCTAGCTAAAATATTTTTTTAGCTATTTTAGTTAGAATTTAGCTAAAATTTAGAGCGTTCAAGCTCTCTAAATTTTAGTTAAGTTTTTAGCTAAAATAGCTTTTAGCAACTTTTAGATGATCCACTCCAACCGTATTCCCTATTTTGGTTAAATATAGATTGTTTTAATATTTATTGAACTTATAATATAAATAACTTTATTGAATGTAAAAAAGAATCTTTACATTTATTGTGGGTTGAAAGAATAAAATAATAGCAAAACAAATGGCTAGCCACTTCTTGCTAGCCATATTTAACTAGTGTGAAATGTATTCTCTAAAATAGTTAACAATTTAGCTAATGGTTAGAGTAGAGAAAAGTAAAATTATTAGCTATTTTGGCTAAAAAAATGAAGCAACTAGTATATGATTAAAGATGCTCTTATGGATAAAACGTAGATCACTTGATTGATTAATAAAGATAATATAATAAATTTAAACGAAATAGACTAAAAACACTAACAAATTTAAAAATCATCGCAATTTTTTTCTCCCTCTAAGGTTCTAACCCTAAGTACCACCTTTTCTTTTGCTTGCAACCCCCGCATTATCATTGCTTTCCTATATTTCTTTTTACCAACTTGTCAAGTGGCCGGCATGTAATTGAAACTGTTTAAAAAATAGGTATTTCAGTGATAGAAGTATTAAAATTATAACTTAACAATTTTTTTCTCCCTCTAAGGTTCTAACCCTAAGTACCACCTTTTCTTTGCTTTCCTATATTTCTTTTTACCAACTTGTCAAGTGGCCGGCATGTAATTGAAACTGTTTAAAAAATATGTAGTATTAAAATTACAACTTATGAAAAGTTGAGTGCCATTTTTGTGTCATTTAAATTATAGAGGATAAAGTGAGACAACCCTTATTTTTTGGGGTCAAATGTGAAAATAACCCTCCATAAAAAATTACCATCAGCATGTATGAAGAATACCTCATATATGTCAATCAATTTCAGAAATGGTGAGTATGCAACACTTAGGTCAACGTCTATAATCCTTTACTTTGAAAAATAGAGAGAACAAAAATAGAAGAATGATGATATGCTTACCGATAAAAGAACCTCTCTATCACGAGGAATGACAAAAGTCAAAAAGGATTTTTTCTCCTCCTTTGGCACAATATCTAACTTCTGTAAAAGAACATTCCCCAAGTTAGATTGAAATCAAACATTTATTTGCAAATTTTGTAGCATCTCTTTTCAAGAAATTTCTATTTTATTTTTTCATTGTGGAAAAAAAAAAAAAAACTCGCAACATATACAAGTACTGTCGGAAAAGAGCTATTTGTAATAACTATTAGTCATGCTGTAATCACATATGTGGTTTATGCATCAAAGTCGTCATATATTATGTGACAATTGGTTGTGCGGTGATAATCACTAGTGGTGATAAGTAATAATATTATAAACATTTCTAGGTAAATCCTTTCTCGACGTACTTACTTGCTCAAACAATTGCTTGACATCCTCACAATGAGCTCTATCAATTTCATCTCTACTTGAAAGATTTTGCCCATTGGCGCCACTTGTGAAAATCACATTAGCAATAAAACCAGCCCCGAACCGAGACTTCAATCTGATCGAAGTGCCAATGCATCGGAGCATACCCTTTACCATTATTCCGATCCTGTCGCCTAGTATGTCCGCTTCTTCCATCGAGTGCGTTGTCAGCACTATTGCGCGCCCTTTCTTCGCATCCTCAATGATGTCCCAAACATGCCTTCTTGTTATTGGATCCATACCAGTTGTCTGCACATCATATAGTCAATAACATAACTTGCAGATCAAGTAAGTGAAGCATAGGATGGAAGGAGTTCTAGTCTTCATACAGGTTCATCCAGAATGACCAATTTCGGATCGCCGATGAGGGCCATCGCAACACTAAGGCGGCGTTTCATTCCTCCGCTGTAATGGACAGCTCTCACTCTGGCCGCCTCAGTGAGGCCCGTCTCTGCTAATAACTTTTCGATAACCTGTTTTCCAACAATAATCAATAGCAATTAAATATTATTATTTTTTGATTTAAAATCACGACTCAATACATCGAAAACAACTCACGCAAACAAAGACCGAAAAGGAACTTTTGTTTCGTGTAGTCAATGGCAATGGCCAAATAGATACTTTAGTTTTGCGTAGCTTCTAACATACATACCGATTGTATTGACGTTGGATTTAGTCCCTTAATACTAGCAAAGATAAAGAGGTGCTCTTGGCCAGTCAGTGAGTCCCAAAGAACATCAAACTACGAAATAGACCCGAAGAGAAAGAAGGGTCAGTCTTATCCTTTTTAAGTTCTTGTTAAGATATGACAAACTTCATATCGTCAACAAATGCATGCAAATTAACATAGGGATGGAGAAGATGATCACCTGAGGACAAACTCCTATCAGTTTTCGGACATTCCACAAGCCAGTGGAGCTTCGTAGGGAATACCCGTAAATCAATGCTGTAAACAAATTATATTAAAAATAAGGCAAATTTCAAATTACCATAAGAAATGAACACTTTTATTACAATAGTACTATTACAAACGCTTCGAGTTTAATTTAGTTAATTAGCACAGGGAATTAATGTACATATAATAATTACCGTCTCCATCAGTCACCGATATGATCCCAGTCAAACAATTGATTGTTGTGGTCTTCCCCGCTCCGTTTGGTCCAAGTAGACAAAACAATTGATCCTTTACAATGTTCAGCCATAAACCCTGAATAGAAATGTATGGGTCAAAAATATCAAAAGCAGTAGTTATTTGAGTTGCGTGTTTAGCCTTATTGGTAACAAAAAGAATAATAATAACTATTAATAGAAACAATTCATGTTATGAACTCATTAATATTTTAATTAATTAGAGGACAAAACTCCTCTATGTTTCATTGATGGACCACGGAATTTTCAAAGGGATATGAAAGAAATGAAATGAGATGAGATAACACCAATAATCATCGAATTACTCATTCGAAAACAAAACAAAAATAAAGAAAAGGAAATAGAAGCGTAGAAAGTAACATTTGATTTTGTCATTCATGATGAATCCATTAACTATATATATACCTTGAGAGCATGGTAAGGTGAACGTTTCTTGCATTTACCGCAACTGGTCATGTCTATGGTACTAGGATATGTCTTTGTAAAGCCGCGTATTTGAACAGCAACATTTGTGTCCTCTATCTCCTCCCTAGTTTGTTGTTTCACAATTTTTTCCTCTTCCTGAACATCTTCGTCATCTGGAAGAATATGTTCTTCATGAGCAGAAGTCGAACTTGTACAACTACAGATGCCACTATCTGCGAAGCGAAAGGAGGCAAGTTTATTAAATAATCCTACTAACTAGACTTGCCAGCTTAAAAGACAAATTAAGTATTAGTAAAAATGCAAAAAATAATTGTGTTAATTTTCTGTATTTTTTTATTAAATCGAGGTTCTACGAAGCGATACCAATCGAAAAATTCTTGAATATGTTTTCGAGAGTAACTGAATATTCCTTTTCTACATCCGTTGGTGTACAACTTTTTCTATATTTAGTTCTCTGATGAAAAATAAAAAATAATGAAAACAGAAAACATAAATGTTACTCAAAGTTGATTTACTCACCTTCCAATTCATTTCCACCTTTCCCTGTCCAGTACCCAGGTTTTAGAAAATAAAACACTGGTTTCCTAACGCCGGATGCGTTTCGAATAACATTATCCAAGTAGATTGCGAATACAATCCAAAGAAAGAATGTACCCAGAAGCCATTTGTAAATATAATTCTGTCCATTAGAAGAATCTCCATTACATATATGATATATATATACTTATATGAGAAGAAAAAGTTATTTTATTTTTTCACGATTTGAGGTTCAGTGTGTTATCAACATACGTACCAAGGTTATCAGGCATTCTTCATGATCTGCACCGCACTTTGCTTTGCTTATTCGCCTATTGTAGACAACACCAGCATTATGTGGAGTTGCTTGGTTAAGCAGCAATAGAGCTTCAGCAAGAAGATTTGGCGGAAAAAACGACCAAACAGCTTGGTATACCTTAGAGATTCCCCGATCGTAAGGAAATCCAAATACTGTAACAAGCTGCAATTCCATAATGGAATAGTTTGTCAGATGTTACTTCTTTGGCCCGTTTGAGTCACGTATTTAAGTCAGTAATTTTGATTATGTATAATTAAACTTTGTGAGAAAATAATTGGCGGGAACGTTTTTTATTGAGAGAAAAATATTGTAATATAATCAAAATTATGGTTTCAAATGCGTGAAATAAACAGGCCCCTCTAGTAATATAACTTTTTTTTAAATTTCAAATGCGTGAAATAAACAGGCCCCTCTAGTAATATAACTTTTTTTTTTTAAAAAAAAATTTAAAAGAAGAAGAGTAGAATGGGGATCAATATCATGCCTGGGTCATTGAGCCAGCAATAAAAATGGAGAAACCAAGAAATGTAGATGAAGATGACTTGCTTATGAAGACAGATAACATGAAGGCGAATCCAAGCTGTAATAAGACATTGGAGAAATAGATAAGAAGTTACTATAAAAAAAGAGCCTAGTTATAATAATTAACTAGTATAGGCATATCATTTGTTGGAGACTACATTTCTATGAAAACCAAACATTGTCTAAATTAAATATGATGGAATCTGATCATAATCTAAACAATAATAGTAATAAAAAAGATTTTCATAATATTTTATTTTATTACGGTAGAATATATAATAGTTTGATCTCTAGAAGTGTTCTAAATTTACCATAAGTGCAAGCAATACTATTAATTATTACCATATTGAGTTGGAATAGGAAAAACACTAGAAATACGTGAGCAAAGCTATTGTTCAAGAAGAGCTCAAACTGAAACACGGAGCCAAAGAAAACAATGAAAAGCGAAGAAAGAAGTGTGAGAATTCCATCGAAAGTGAGCCATGACAACCAGTACGCTGAATCATAAAGGCCCATCATTGTCATCCCCTGCAGGAATATAAGACAAAAACATAATAAGGAAAAAGAAAATAAATTTTGCTAGTTAATTATTACATGTACTCAGTTACTCTATTGGAAAATAATATAGAACCTGACGAAGCTTTAGTTCCTTCTCGGAGACTAAGGAACTGATTTGAAAGACAAAACTGAACATGGCAATTGCAAGGAAACAAGCTGGTCCTCCTGAGGCCATCGCGGAGAACGTTTCTATCGCGGGATGAGCGAATTCTTTCAGCGCCATAACCCAGCTGAAGTCCGGCACTGAAGTAAGTGTGCAAAGTATCATGGTAGAGAAATGATAAATTAGTTAAGATTCGAATGTAGAGGGATCTAGAGATTTTACTGTGATGGTTAGGTAATCTCCAGTGCAAAGTGCAAATGTGAAAGCGAATATTATATTGGGGACAATTAAGTGAAAACAGCATATTTTGACAAATTTTATTTTGTATTATAATGCATATAATACTATTCCTAATTCTTGTCGTAAATTTTAGTTTTAAAATTAGAAAAGAAAAGTTTTAAAAATAAAAACTTTATAATTGTTTAGTGAAAAAATTGAAACATCATCATAATATGCTGAATCTAACACCAAATTGAAATGTAATCATAATATGCTGAATCTAACACCAAATATATAGCTAGTATGTGCTAAATTTGATGTTAAAAATAGCATTGTATGCGAGAATGATTATCAAAAAATGATATTTTATTAACATGCTCATATATACACGAAAAAAAAAAACATATTCATCTTAGACTTTTCAATTCTTGTAAACAAATTATGAACTGATCGAAAGCATATCTAAATATGCTTACCGATCCACGCATATTAACTAGTGCACTAAACTAACTAATACCTCCTATTAGAGACCTTGCAATTTCGCGCTCTGCAGCAATCTGAAGCGGGATTCGAAACTTAAATAAGGGATCTTCGTAACTCGACCGCTTCGCAATGGCAGTCGAATTAGTCTGTATTCCATAGCTGATTACTGTGGCGTTTCTCTCCCAAAAATGCAAAGCTCCAGGACAGTGCATGGGATTATCATTCAACCATTCATCTACTTCCGCAGTTGTACTAAACGATTTGACCTGCATTAATCATAAAAGTTGTACTACTTTTCTAACATTCATAAGTTTGATCACAAACCTTCTTCAAAAGTGACAATTGAGGAATTTTCCATTATTCAGTTAGTGGTATGTTTTTTTCCTTATTAAGAACGGAGCAGTTCTCATTTGTTTCGGTCATTATTTATTGAGAAGATTTTTTGCTTGTATATTTATTGAGAAGTTTAGGATTAAACTTTATGACCTGCATCTTTTAATGGGAATTTCGACTAAGCAAAAAAAAAAAAAAAAAAATACTTGCGTTTATATTTTCTCAATGTATAGTAACAAATTAAAAATAACAAACAACGAGTCACCTATAGCTATGACTTGATCATCACTTAGCCCTAACATATGAGATTTTAGTGGATGATTCAATCCACTTAAGTAAGCATCGCAAAGGGAATCATGTATGAAATTTGAATAAATTCTCATTGAAAACTGCTTACAGTTCAATAATAAATATATTTGAATTAAATTTAATTTTCATTTCCTTTCCTATATTTTTTCTAACTTCATTCTATGCGGCTATTACCTTACTAGAAGGAATTGGTCTCCGAGGATTGTTGGCCATGATTGCACTAACAATGCTTGTGATCCTAGCACTTTGGTTTCCGCTCCAGACGAAGTCGAAGCAGGGAAGCTTGATGTAGTTCTTGTCCTCGCATGGCGGGATTGGGGGAGAGATTAGAGGCAAAGGATCCATAACTGACCTGTTGTTTGAGGTCGAGGACGAGAAGCGAACCTCCATAGTGTTTTCAATGAAGAAGAGGATGAGGAAGAAGAAGAAGGAAGCAAAGAGTTGGAGAAAAGTAGCTCTCTTGTTCCGCCATGAAAGCAGAAGGTTTTTCCAGAAAAGCGCCTTGTATTGTTGGAGTAGCAATGGAAAACCGCTCTGTAGCTTCATGATATTGTTGTGAAGCTTTAGAGGAGAAATGGCATGACTATGTCAGGACTTAGGATACTATGGTAACAGCCGGCTCATTTTGCAGAGAGAAAATAGGGGGTTGGGCAGATTTTGTGGGGAGAGAGAAGAAAAAAAGAGAAAATATCTGCGGTTTTTTTGTTCTTGTTTTTGTTTTTGTTTTTGTTTTTTTGTTTTGCTTTTTTTTTTTTTTTAAATAAAATCCGGGGGAAGAGAGAGATGGAAAAGAGCTTTCTCCCTACGTACTAATACTAAATCATATATTCTTATTATTTTCTTGTGTCTAATTTTTAAATGATATCACGTTTACACACTTTTTAAATCCGAAAAGGTTCAAAACCCGCACAATTTGAACTCATAAACTAAACAATCCCTTAAGTATTATATCAGATACAAAATATGGGTTGGCAGCAACTCTGACGTTGAGTTAGGGCAAACAATTAAACAAGTGCAGTCTCATTTTGTTAGCAACACATTTTGATTTTGCACCTGGTCGTTTGGAAGAGATTAATGACTTGGCCTATTGTTTGATGTTTAGGTCGAATTCCTTATTTTCTTTTGATTTTGCGTTGTGTTATTCTCGCCTATATATGTGCTATAATTTAGTATTAATATTTTATCTTTATCATTATTTCTTTTATTTAATAAAAATTAGAATTAGTTTATTTTATTTAAACTAGGATTTTTCTATTTTAAAGCTTTCTTTACTTCTTTTTTATTCCGTTTTCATCATTTTAAATGAAATATCTTGGTAATTTTCTTAATCATCTTTGCATCAATTTTCAGTTTTTTATTTTTATTTATTTTTATATTATTTAAACAAGGATTTTTGTGTCATTGTTACGCCTCTGCCACATTAAAATTATAATGAAGATTGTGGTGGAGATGTAAATTTCTTCGTGAAGATTAGAGAATGCCGAGATGGTTGAAGAAATCAATCGAATAGCCTTGGACGAAACTGAACTTTGTCATGTGAACTTTTGTAAGATACGTAGCATACTAGCATTGAACTTTGTCGTCTAATAGGAGCGTGTGTAAAGGTTAAAATTAATCCAAATGCCATATTATTTAAATAATAAACATAACTTGTAAGGACATTAAATGTAAAGGAAAAGTGGATAAATACCTTTCAGATGTATGAGTCTAGATTTTAACCTCTAAATTAATTTTTATCTTTTATTCTTGATTAGTACCATTTGATTAATATAATTATTTGACTAAAAAGGATTTTAATCAAGAGTACGCAGTAAAAATTTAGACTCAAGCACTTTAAGAGTACGTTCAACAATTTTCTCTAAATGTAATTCTCATTCTCTTCTTAATTGCAAGCATTTAATGGAACGCATTATGAAATAGTCACTTATCTGTATGGGAAAAGTATATTTTTGTTATCCATCAGCGACGGATCCAGGATTTGAATCTAATCGGGTGATAATTAAAGACAACCCAAGTGGAGGAATGGGTCAAGTGGATAGTTAGCTGCATCCGTGACTGTCTACCATCGAATTTCTATTATTATTAAACCATAAAGTTTGATAATTGCACATGGGTCAAGAGGAAAAATATTGGGTGAAATTGCATCAAATAGCATATTCTATACATACTAATGAAGTTTATTGCATAAATGTAATTAAAAGTTAGAAAATAGCACATCACAATTAATTCATCTTTATTACGTATCAAAATAGCAAAAGAGAAAAGTACATAATTTGTCATGATTTTCTGGACACTTACTATTTATGTTATTTTAAATAATTGAGTGCCATTGTGATCTTTTATTTTTTTTATTAATTAAATGACAATTGTTTAATTAATTTTGAATAAAGTGACATAAATAATATTTTTTTTTACCATCTTGAGTGTATTAATATTTTTTTCCCGAGATAATATTCCTCACCCCTCTCTGTACCTGATATCTCTCTCTCTCTTCTCTGGATCTCACTGATTCCTCACGACTCTCTTTCTTTGTCCTTCCAAAATTTTCTCAATGCCTTTTGGATCAGAACTTGGAGCATACAATATAATACGTACAACAAGAGGACGTTTAGTTGATGGATTCAGAATCATGATTCAGAACTATTCTCGATTTACGTGTGTTTTTCGTGAGAAAAAATATTGTAGCGAGCCATGAACCATGATTCGAACCCTGACACGAATCCTTTAACCAAACGCACCAGAGTGTTAAGACCAGCAAATGTTTGCAAATTAAAGAAGATACTTTATAGCTAGTTAGGCCGTTTGTAGAACACTCTACTTCAAGAACAATTTTACGCAACGGATGCAATATGGAATTAATGAGCTTTCATATTACAGATCTACTGTAGAATTCTCCCTCTATAACTAATCGGTTGCAAACTTTTAATTAAATGGGAACCTCTAAGTAGAAAGTCGAATAGTGCTGTTGAGCTAAATTAGTATATAATGAGGAAAACTATTGGCAGAAGATGCACTTAATTTGTTTTTGGAAAATTCCATCAAATATGATTAGGAGTTTTGAGGGTTGCTAACCTAGTTTTGACGTCTTGATATTCCTTGATGCTAGTTGTTCTTTCTTGCCATTTATATAAAAAAGAAAACGACAGTTCCATCAAATATCCGGTAAAAAAAAAAGTCCATTTAAAAAGAAGCGAAAGAAGCCAAATGGAGGAAAATAATTAACTACTAATGCATATTGAAGTTCAAGTAGGCATCCATTACATTTTTATTAACACACACAACCATTTCCTAATTAATTACCGATCCACATCCACCATATAATATCACAAAGAGAGAAATGAAAATTTATTATGTACCCATAACTTTATTCAGTGACCAAAGGTGATTTTTATTTTACGTATGGCAATATGCTGTAGTAGAGATCATATTGCCATTATGAACTACGTGATTGATTCATAGACGAGGGGACTTCCGTATTGCAAGATTTCGTCTATGGACTACCTCCATCACCCGAGTTGGGAGAAGGCGGTGTAAATCTTTCCTTAACACCAGATCCGTGACCGATATCGTCAGGAAACCCGATCATCAGCAACCTCCTGAAAGATTAATGAAACGAAAACAAGAGTTTGACATGTTAATTGAGCTGATAAAGTGACTGGATTAATTAGCTAATTATAAATCAAGGGACTGTCCTTGCCGCTAAAAGGCGTTTAAGTTGTTAGATATTACCGGCTAAAGCGATCGACAAGCGGTGGATTCAAGAGAGTATCAACTATGATTAGGATGCAACATAACCATAATGCTAACCCTAATGACTTCATCTCCCTTTCGAATGTTCCGGCTCCTGTATAACGAGTTATGATAGATATTATTGACTACATATATATGCTTAAATATTAGCTGGCTAAAGACCAATAATAAAAGGAAAAAAATGTCAAAATATAGTGTAACACAACTGAAGAAAAAGGAGAGCTTCAGGGTATCTTCTCTTCGGCTTTTTTGTACATATTTTTTTTGGTTGACTAGTACTAGTTGAAGTCTAGTTGGTCAATTCTCCATGGCCTACCCTCTTATTTATTTGAAAATCATATCGTTATATTTAATTTTATCAACTAATATCTTAAAAAATGAACCATATTTTCGTCGCAGTAATGATCCAGATTCTTCTGGCGGCAAATGACTTTGGAAAAAGTTAGTAATATCCATTTTCTTCGTAGCATCCTTCAAAAGTTATGGCGAAGAAAGTTTCGTTGAGAGAACTTCCAAAATCTTTCTAGTTTCAGGGTCAAGGATCACTATAGATGATAGCGCCGCTAAGGAGAAATGTTAGCGTCACTCTTTTTGTCACTCTATTCATTCACTGTTTGATATGTAGACTCCACTATCTCATTTTTGATTAAATAATAATATCATGTTAGTGACAAAAAGTGAATTAAGAGAGTGAAAAAGAGAGTCAAACAGTGAATTAAGAGAGTAACAAAAAGAGTGACGCTAGCGTTCCTCAACTACCAAGAACTTGTAAATCTCCCCCGTTCATTTCACCGATTCGAGTTTAGAATTTGAGTTTTGCTACAGTAAAAAGCTCTCAGAAACAGTCACATCTAACTTTTTTGTTACAGTAAAAAGCTCTCACATAAAGTCACATCTCAAATCGAATTAAAAACTCGAATCAACGAATTAAACGGGCCCATATCTTTTTAATCAAGCGGCATTTTCTCGACGATATTTTTGTCATTGTTGTAATTTAATTCAAAATGAGAGAACCTAATGAAGCGCATCTTTACTCAGTGAATAGTCAATTATTTGGACTTTTTGATCATATTCTCCACTAGTTTAAAGACATTTTTCTATTGTTTGATTGAGATGTGAATATTGTAATTAACATAGATCGATCAAAAGGTCCTACTCGTTAAACTTTGGAGGGACCATCATGGGAACAATCAACAAGTTCTGGCTGATTTTTCTTCATTATACATTTTAGATCACAAAACTTTGGGGACTTTCATTGGTGAGGAAGGAAAAACTAAAAAGTGTTCTTGGACTTTGGTTACCGGTTTTCAAAAACGTTGAAGTCCATTTGCATTGTTTGGATCATAAGTTTGAACTTAGGGTATCAATATTGAGAATTGACAATATTGTTAGGCTAGAACAATAGTGATTTGGGCAAATTGGCAGGATTTTGCTGGCGTAAAAGGCGCAACATTTGTGGTTTCCTCGTATCGATCCAAGTCAGAAACCATATATAGTCGGTGGAAGAATGGTAGAGCATCACAAAGGGTGGCATACTATAGATATTGCACTTTTTAAGAAGTTGAGCTTCATCTTAAAAGGTGAAATCTATTAAGTAGAGTGGCCTAATGTCCTTATATGTTAATGTCATTTAAACGATGCGGGACTCAAATTTATTTTACCCTGTAAAGGGTTCTCCAACCAATCTGTATTGGATGAATCACGTTGCTCATTTGTGCTTGTTGGGCTCTAATACCATATAGAAATTGGATTTTAATTCTAAGGGTTTGAGCTTCCATTTTAAAAAATTACTGTGTTAAAGTGGAGTGCCTAATATCCTTCAAAGTTTATATTATTTTGTTTAAATGATGTAGAACTTGGGTTTATCTGACCTTTACACGCTTAGAGTCACTAATCTTGTATTGAATGAATTTAGTTCATTTGAGTTTGGGTAATGATTCCTGTTAAAAAAAAAAAAAAAAAAAAAAAAAAAAAACTACAATTGTCACGTGGGAGGTTGGAAAACTTCTTGGAAGAAGTGGGTACGTGAAGAAAGAGTAAAATGTGTTAGTGGGGAGTTTGGTGAAAAATAATGTGGAGAAATCTACAAAACTGTTATACATGAGTGAGGGTAATCCTTCAGAGATAAAAGCAGCCAATCATATTTAAATATTGTGAAAAAGAGCCAATCAAAATAAAAGTAGAGGATCAAAAAAAAAAAAAAAAAAAGAGATTGACTAATTAAAAAAATAAATACAAAAAAAAGTAGTGGGTTTACTTCAAATGTCTATATATAGGCATGAGAGGGTAGACCATTAGAAACCAACCTAGCAAACTTTGTGCAGAGAAAGTGAATGTATTGGAAGTAGTGAGCGAAGTGTGAGATAGTGCGTAGAGAGAATTGTCTAAAAAAAGAGGTAGGAAAATTTGTCCTTTACTCATATACTTTAATCTCATTATGATATTTTGTACATTAAATTGTCTACACGTTTTTTTCTCTCAAGCTTTTTTTTGTACCGAAGTACCATCTCAAGACAAGAAATTCATCTACCATTATTGGTCAGATTTATGTTTAAGACATGCGGGCTGCAAATTTTTAAACTCAATCAAGAAAAATTATGAGATTACAAGTTTTAAAACCTCTATAAAAGCACAAAATAGAGTTGCAAAAAAAAAAAGTAGAGGATCAAAAAAAAAAAAAAAGAGATTGACTAATTAAAAAAATAAATACAGAAAAAAGTAGTGGGTTTACTTCAAATGTCTATATATAGGCATGAGAGGGTAGACCATTAGAAACCAACCTAGCAAACTTTGTGCAGAGAAAGTGAATGTATTGGAAGTAGTGAGAGAAGTGTGAGATAGTGCGTAGAGAGAATTGTCTAAAAAAAGAGGTAGGAAAATTTGTCTTTTACTCATCTACTTTAATCTCATTATGATATTTTGTACATTAAATTGTCTACACGTTTTTTTCTCTCAAGCCTTTTTTTGTACCGAAGTACCATCTCAAGACAAGAAGTTTATCTATCATTGTTGGTCAGATTTATGTTTAAGACATACCGGCTACAAACTTTTGAACTCAGTCAAGAAAAATTATTAGATTGTAAGTTTTAAAACCTCTAAAAGCACAAAATAGAGTTGAAAAAAAAAAGAATCATATATACATATATATGTGTGAGAGAAAAGAATGGAAAGACACTGACATATGCTTTCTCTAACGTCTGCAATAGACTACTGGAAAAAAAGTAAGTACTTGGGCTGATAGCTCTACACGCAAATCGAGAGATGATGGCAATTGATGTTCTTCTTCATTCACGTGTATATATATATATATATATATATATATATATATCAAAAAGCCGCTAGACTTGTTGTGACACTTGCTGTGGTGTTTGCACTTGCTGTGACGTTTGCAGTGTAGAAGCTACAATGGTTCACACACACACACACATGTATATATATATATATATATACATAAAAAAAATGTGTAGAATGGATGAGGGAAATCCAAGTTTCCTTTCAAATTAAATTGTTAGCAAAAAAAGAAGGAATATACATCATATAATTGAATTAATTGGTTTGGAGATGATGAAATTTTAAAAAAAGATAAGGGATAAAAGATAAATTTCAAAGAAATTCGGAATATTAAATACCAAAAAAATTAAATTACACAAATTGGGCCCCTTTATGGTCCCTTAGTTAAAAAAGATGAGCCCATTGTCTCATAAAACCATATGATGATTAAATACAATTTTTAAATCCCAAATTCAAATAAAAAAATCTCAACACCAAATTCAAAAAGGATCCTTTTAATTCCCCATAAAGTTATATACCGGGAAATTATCCAAATACAACTTTCAAATCCAAATTCTAAAGTAAAATTCCAAATCAAATTTTAAAATATCTTTGAATTCCTCATATGGTCATATATCAGGGAATTCTCCAAAATTAAAATTCAAATTCAAGAACTATGATTGACTTGATTCCTTATCGGATACGTAGGCAACCTAAAATTTAGGTACAATTTCAAGATCAAATTTGATCATAAAAATCCTCATAATAGACCAAATCAAAATAAAACTAAATCAAATTTCAAAGTGCGTCAATTCCTCATAAGGTCATACACCAAGGAATTATCTAAAATTTTCAAACCCAAAATTCAAACTACAAGTGGCTTGATCCCTTAATGGGGTATGTAGGCAACTCAATCCTAAATTCACCGAGTTCAGCCGCAATTTTAAATCAACCAAAATTTCCCAAATTCAAAAAAAAAAAAAAAAAAAATAGAATTTACCATTTTAATTGGAATCAAAAGGTTTTCCCTTATACCAAAAGATTGTAATTAAGAGGTTATTCTTAGAATCTTGAATGGGTCGAACTAAAAATAATAAACTCCTATACTAATTAAATCCCAATATAGGTGAAATTATGTTGTGTGTGAAATTATTTTAATATTAATAAATATTTTTGCCCAACAATTCCATAAAGAAATTAGGAATATCTAACGGTTTGGGGTTTGATCTTAAAAGGTCAGTCTATTAAGTATGATCCTAATATCCTTATAAGTTTGTACATTTTTGTATTTAAACAATATGAGACACGGACTTCTTTTACACGTACAATGATACAGTATCTAGAGGAGAGACACAAAATGTGGAAAGAAGTACCATTGACACACTATCGAACCAAAATTTCTAGTGCACCACAATCGTCACCCGTCATTGCCGCCAACATACACAACCGAAACGATCAGTTATATATAGTACTATCAGGGACGAGACCTTATAAATTAAGAGAGCATAGATGGTCAGAAAGCCGCCCAAAATAATCAGCACTTCTATTTCGTTCCAAATTCAGCATTTGTGCCTTGCAGTAGCAAATGCTATATATTGGCCTTATTGCAGAAAGCTCTCGTAGACAAAAATATAGAGCCAAGAGCCCAGGGATATGATCGGAGGAAGACTCAAGCGCTTCTTCTCTAATTCGACGTTTAAGTATACACGAATTAGGCGCGTATGCTTCTATGTCACTACATGGTTGCTTATGATTTTGAACTTTGTTTAAAAATTGTGGAAACGCTATGAATATGGTTTTCAATGGAAGTACATGTTATTTAAATTAGCAAAAACGTAAAGGATGTAAGAAACATACTATAGATATTAAACAAATCGCAAAAATATAAGAAATTGTTTCTTTCAATGTTTCACTGTTGACCTTATATATACTGACATTAATGTGTGTGTAGGATAAGTAGTTGAGATTACATGATGATAACCTATGATCGAAACATGTTCATTTTTCATGTTATGGAAATTAAATACTGACTCATGATCTAATTAATTATGTAAACCAACGTACGTACTATCGTCATCTCTAAAATATACTTTTAATTAAGTTGTTATGTTCCGGCCAAAGCGATGGTCAAGCAAGGGATTGAAGAAAAAAACAAGGATTGCGATGCAGCATAACCATGCCACAAACCCTAATAATGTCTTCATCTTGCTCCCGAGCTAGATGTCTCAACTTGTGTACAACGAGATAAACAGGCAATTATATACGTGTATCTAATTTAACCCCGTTTTTTTTTGTGCTTGAAGATATATGTGTGTGTGTGAAATATAATAGAAGAAAGCAAATGATCATGAAAGAGCTTCCGGGTACCTTTCATTTAGCTAAGGTCAAGCTTTGTTTCAATGATGCGTATATATGGTTCATTCCAATTTTCAACCCGGCCATAATATGCATGGTTTTTTTTTTTTTTTTTCATTTGACTGGATAGGAGGGAAGAAGTCAAGGAGGAGAAATTTGATGTATTAACATATTTTAAATGTACATTTTTGTATACCTAGTTTCTGTCATATAATACTAAATAATTAGTTTTTTTTTCCCGCATGAACCAGTAAAATGACAAAAAATTTAAAAAACCATTAATATAAAACTTCTTTATAATATTCTATTTTCTTACTGCTCTCACTGTCATTTCTCTTCTTTTCGTAATGTTGTTTATAATGATCTGAATTTCCACGTGTTAATAATTTTTTCCTTTTTCCTTAAAGTGCTGTTGGTTCACCCAATGGTATCCTTCCACGTGTTCTTGTCTTCGTGTTCTTTTGAAGCAGTTTCTAATAAGTCATGCACGTCCCACTTCATGAAGACGAGTCCACATACACCTTTTTTTGAATAAACTGAGAGAGAGAATATATAATTAATATCAAAGAAGATTAGTATATCCTAATTATGTTGGTACCCACTAGAAATCTTATCTTTTACCAAATTCTCAACTAAATATTATAAATAAGAAAAGAAAATACAAAGAGTTAAAGAAAAGGGAACCACAAAAACTTATTCAAAAGTCTTACATACACGCCTATTCATACCAATACCACGCATAAAATTAAAAACGTACTCTTTTAGTTTTCTCATCTTCCCATATGTTAGGAAGATCCTAACACAACTCAAATATTAACACAAAAATCAATCAAAGAAAGAACACAGAATATGTTTTACTGAGGTTTAGATTCAAAGAACTGTACAAAAGAGATCCAACCACTAACGTGATTCTTAGAAAAATACTCAGTGAGTAAACCAATCCCTTTACCCAGATTTTTTCAATACCCAAACATAAAGAACAGATCTCTCACTTCACTAGAACAGATCTTTCACTTCACCACAGTTTCTCTCTCTTGGTTCTCTCTCTAGAACTCTCTCTGGAAAAATTCTCCAAAAGTCTCTCTCTATTCTAAACTGAAGAAGAAGAAGAAGACTTGTTGATATTCTAGAATTCTCTCCACCCGACACTTGCTTCTCCACGCGTCACTCTCTGAGTGGTGCTTCTAAATACTACATTGCATTTTGTATAGTTGCTAAACGACCAAACAACAGCTAACAGATATAATTAATTCTTCATGTCATTTTTCAGGAATTACTTCTCACAACATTCCACCTTAATTTCTAAAAGACGACAGTGTCCAATAACCTTGAGCTTCTCGCAAAGTTCATTGTCCTCACTTGATATAATCAAGTCTGGCCAATGCTCAGCAAGTCCAGGCACTTCTGGAACTTACTTGCAGTGACAACCTTAGTAGCCATATCTGATGGATTTTCTTCTGTGTTGATCTTCTCAAGCTGTATTGACCCTTCTTCAACCTTTTCCCTTATGAAGTGGTGTCGTACATCAATGTGCTTTGTCTTTTCATGATACACTGGATTCTTGCAAAGGTGAATTGCTGACGGATTGTCTGATTAAATGACAACAACTCCTTTCAATATTTTCAGCTCCTTTAATAGACCCTAAAGCCATATTGCTTCTTTAAAACCTTCTGTTCCAGCTATGTATTTTGCTTTGGTGCTTGATAGAGCAACTACTGATTGTAGTTGTGACTTCCAGCTAATGCAGTTCCCTCCTAGTGTCATTACATAAGATGAAGTAGACCTCCTCTTGTCCATATCCCCTGCAAAATCAGAATCTACAAAGCCTTCCAAGTTCAAAGGGTTAGAACTTTGTTTATAATCCAAACCATAATTCAATGTACTATTAACATACTTCAAAACCCATTTTAGTGTTGTCCAATGTTCTTGTCTAGGATTAGATATGTATTTGCACAAAACACTTATTGCATAAGCTAAATCAAGTATTGTGCAAATCATGGCATACATTAATGACCCTACAACACTAGAATAGGAAATCTTGGCACTTTTACGCTTTTCTTCTTCTGTTTCTGGAGACTGTTTTGCAGAAACCTTAAAATGACCAACCAAAGGTACTTTAACAGATTTAGATTGATGCATAGAGAATTTTTGAACAACCTTTCTTAAATACTCTTCTTGAGACAGATACATAAGTTTCTGTTTTCTGTCTTTTTAAATATCAATTCCTAAAATTCTCTTTGCATAACCTAAATCCTTCATATCAAACTCAACACCTAGCATTTTCTTTGCCTCATCAATTTTTACTAAGTTCTTACTAGCAATCAACATATCATCTGCATAAAGTAGAAGATATACTGCATTGTCAGTATTAGTCTCCTTAAAATACAAGCATGAGTCATATTGACTCCTAATAAAGCATGCTTTAATCATATGTTGATCAAATCGCTTATACCATTGTCCAGGGGATTGTTTCAGCCCATATAGCGATTTTCTCAACAAACAGACTTTATGTTCACTACTTTTTACCTAAAATCCCGGTGGTTGATTTATGTAGATTGTCTCCTTGAGGTCACCATGTAGGAAGGCAATTTTTACATCCATCTGTTCTAGGTGCATATCTCTGTAAGCAACCACTAGTAGGATTGTTCTTATGGTCTTATATTTTACAACTGTAGAGAATACATCAGTGTAATCAACCTCCTCAACTTGAGTAAAGCCTTTTGCAACTGACCTCACCTTGTACCTCCTAGGTTCTTGAGATGTGGCTCCTTCCTTAATTTAAAAAATAAATTTGCAATCCACTACCTTTTGTTTCTTTGGCCTGTCCACTAGAATCCATATATTGTTTTTCATCAAAGAGTGCATCTCATCCTTCATGGCCGCCAACCATTTGTTGGCTTGTTTGCTGCTGACTGCTTCCTCATAAGATTTGGGTTCTATTGCTTCTATTTCTCCAGTTATATTTAGTGTATAAGCAATGAAGTTGCCACCATCATATCTCTTTGGTGGTCTTATTGTTCTCCTCTCCCTATCTCGAGTCGGTATGTATTCGGTCACACTTTCTTGAGGTTCCTGCATGTGTTCAGTGAGACTTTCATCTGTGACATCTTGCGGCCCTTTAGTGGTTTGTTATGGATCTTCAGGTTCAACTTCATCATCTTGATGTCTGGTTCTTCTAATCTGTTCCACCTCAACATGGAGGTCTTGTTTTGAAGTTGTACCTGCATCAAGTGAAAGAGGGCCAGCAGTATCCTTTTCTTTTTTCAAGTGAGGCATGTCATATTCATTAAAAATCACATCTCGGCTATTAATTATTTTAAAGTGAGGCCCCTCTTGAGCACACAGTCTATAACCCTTAACACCCTCAGGATAGCCTAAAAATATACATTTTACTGATCTGGGATCTAGTTTCCCTTCTCTTTGGTGTGCATAGACAGCACAACCAAAGACCCTAAGGTTACTTAGGTTTGGTGGTTTTCTAGTCCAACATTCTTTAGGGATTTTAAGGTTAATAGGTTTACAAGGACTCCTATTAATTAGGTAACATGCTTTAGTTACAGCTTCCCCCTAGAATTTCTTACTTAGACCCAATCCAAAGAGCATGCACCTAACACGTTTCATTAGTGTTCTATCATTCTTTTAGCTATCCCGTTTTATTGTGGGATCTTTTTGATCGTTTTGTGTCTAACGATACCATTTTCTTTACAAAACTCGGTAAAGATATCATGACAAAATTCCAAGCTATTATCTGTCCTAAGGGCCTTTAGTTTCTTACCAGTTTGGTTTTCTACCAAAGTTTTCCAATGTTTAAACTTAGTAAAACATTCATCTTTAGTTTTTAATAGAAAAACCCATACCTTTCTAGAATGATCATCAACAATTAAAAAAAAAGTACGTGGCATTACCATTGGTTTGTGTTGATTCAGGCTCCCAAAGGTCAGCATGAACATAGTCCAATGGAGACTTTGCCCTGAATGTTAATGCAACAAACTTAAGTCGGCGTTGCTTTCCTAGGACACAGAGCTCGCAGAAGTCAAGCTGGTCTACCTTGCATTTGCCCAGAAGTCCTTGTTTACTGAGTTCTCTTAGCCCCATTTCACTAACATGTCGAAGATGTTTATGCCACAGATCAGCCTTTGAGTTCTCTTTAATTACTGCACTGGTTGAGCCTGTTACTGTATGACCTTCTAGTACATACAACCCTTGATGTTTTCTTCCTTTAAGTACTACTAGAGATCCTCTTATAACCTTTAAGATTCCACCTTCTGCCTTGTAAGAATATCTAGAATCATCTAGTGTGCCCCAAGAGAGATAAGGTTCCTCCTAAGCTCTGGGACACGTCTGACATTTTTGAGCACATGTTGTGTTCCATTTGACAGTTTCATAACAACCGAACCAACTCCAACCACTGAACAAGAATGGTCGTTTTCCATCAAGACCTTGCCACCATTACAACCTTCATACTTAGTAAACCACTCTTTCTTAGGACACATATGATATGTGCACCCCGAATCTAATATCCATTCGGTCTCATTTTGGCTGACTCCAATAGCCAACATTTCAGAGCTTTCATACCTTGAATCTTGGCTTGTAACTGCAGCATCACCTTCACCTACGTTCTTTTCAGCCAGTTTTCTTTTCCATTCTTTACAGAACCTCTTGATATGGCCTGACTTATTATAGTGATAGCATTTTCTTTGACCATTTCTTGATTTTGATCTTGAGTTCTCTCTATAACCGGGCTTGCTCTGATATCTCCTTTGCGGTCTGCCTCTAGAGCAGAGCCCTTCATCTCCATGGTTGTCTTCCTTGGAAGACATTTCAAACTTAAGTTCTAACTCTTTAGACCTTAAAGCTGACAGAACATCCTCTAAAGTAAGACTTTTCCTTCCATACTTAATAGCATTTTTAACATCTTTAAACGTTTCTGAAAGAGAAATTAACAGTAAGATCGCATGATTTTCTTCTTCTATCTTTTCTCCAATATTGGCCAAATTAATAACTATCTTATTAAAATCTTCTAAGTTCTTCTCAAGGGACTTTGAAGTATCCATCCTAAAGCTGAAAAGTCTTTCTTTAAGGTAGATTTTGTTGGTGAGTGCTCAAGTTTCAGCCATACCTTTATAGCAGTATTTTCTTCATTTACTTGTCTGAGAACATTATCAGCAAGATAGAGGATGATCGTTGAGTAAGTGATTTCTTGCATTTCTTCCTTTTTTGCGCCAGTGCCAAAAAAATCTTTCATATCCTTGAGAGCTTTAGCAACTTTTTGTTGGACTAAAATTGCTCTCATTTTCTTTCTCCGTAAACTGAAATCACCTGTGCCATTGAACTTCTCCAATTCAAACTTTATCGAAACCATGGCTGATGTGAATCTTTGGTGACTTCTTTAGGATTCTTAAACCTTGATCTTTGAGCCCCCTTTGATTTATGTCTCCAACCAAAGCTCTGATACCACTGTTAGGAAGATCCTAACACAGACTCAAAGATTTACACAAGAATCAATCAAATAAAGAACATAGAATATGTTTCACCGAGGTTCAGATTCAAAGAATCCTACGTCCCCATTGGGCTCACTTGCGAGAAACCCATTCCACTAGATAAAAATTGATTACACCCTCAATCCTCACCACACTCAAAGCTTACAAGGAAAAAAGCCCAGAGCAGAAAACTGTACAGTGGAGACCCAACCACTAACGTGATTCTCAAGAAAATACCCAGTGAGTAAACCAATCCTTTTACCTAGATTTTTCCAGTACCCAAACACAAAGAGCAGATCTCTCACTTCACCAAAACAGATCTCTCACTTCACCACAGTTTCTCTCTCTTGGTTCTCTCTCTAGAACTCTCTCTGGAAAAATTCCCCAAAAGTCTCTCTCTATTCTAAACTGAAGAAGAAGAAGAAGACTTGTTGATATTCTAGAATTCTCTCCACCGACACTTGCTTCTCCACATGTCACTTGATTAGTAGTGTTTCTAAATACTACACTGCATTTTATATAGTTGCTAAATGACCAAACGACAACTAACACATATAATCAATTCTTCATGTCATTTTTCAGGAATTACTTCCCACAACACCATCCTTTGTAAAGCCGTAGTAAAACTGGTCAATGAATCTCTTTGCAAATCATGACTAGCAGCATCAGAAACGTTATTGTCAAAAACAATGCCCACTTCCTATACTTCCTGGTCCTTTGGAACAAGATTGTGTTAAACAGGCACTTACTAATCTGAATTGGAAAGTTGTTATGCAATATGAACATGTAGAGGCTCTAATGATCAGAAGTCAAACACGCACATTGCTGGGAATTAAGAGGTGGGTCATTGAATCAAAGTTTAATGAAGTCTTAATGAATACAAGCTGTACTAAACTTTTAATTTAACAACTCCTGATATAACGACGGTACCATCTAATCTCTTATTTTTAGTGGTGGTTCCATAAAAACGGGTGTAGTTTTTCAGAGAGAGAGAGAGACATAGAACAATCGTCAAGTCAATTGCCATAAGAAAACGGCAGTTAATTCTAGCAATCACTCAAGGTGAGGACATTAGGCAGCTCGACATCAAAATGCACCTTGGAGGGGGCATTTTTTTTTTTAAGGAGGGGAGAATGATGATCATATTTGAACATGGGAGGCGGCTTATGTGGCTGGAGTGAGGAGTGCTTAGGGTGGATTCCCGAGCGGGTCCTGAGTGATGTTTAAAGGATTTGATTGCGTCTCTCCCATCAGTTGCAACTTTTAGGAAGAATGATTGTGTCAATCCTATATCAATGTGGGTCCTAAAAATAGAAAAAATAAAAATACACTTTAATAGTTTCTAACAATTATTTTAAACATTTGAAAAGCATAGGAATCAAATAAAAAAAGAACCGGAAGTTTATGTTTCTTTGTGCTTGAAGTATATTTCATAAATATTTCTCAATAAAAAAAGGTCAGATTAAAATTTGGTCTAATTGCAGCCACCTTTATTGTTTTCGTGCTTAAAAGTGCGTGAGTTATAAAGAACATTTAGGCTTCGTTCATTTTACTAATTTGAGTTTTTAATTCCAATTTTACTACAATTAAAAGCTCTCACAAAAATTCACATCTAATTTTACATTTTGATCCGAAGCTGAAACTGGTGAGAATTGTTAATTATTATGATTGATTTTTAATTATTTGATGATCTGTACATTAGTTGTCAATTAGGTGTCATCAGTGAGTGGAATGAAAATCATACTCCTAATCCGTGGACATAGGCGAATTGCCAAACCATGTTAAAATCTTTGTGTTCTTCTATTTGTTTGCTCTTTGTTTCAATTTGGTATCAAAACGGGAGATTCTAAGTTTAAACTTTCGTAATTGCACTCTTTATCCTCATTTAAATTGTCATAACGTGTTAGGTCTTTAATATATCTCAAACTTAAATATTCACGTGTTATGCTTTCCAATTAATTTACCCACATGATTGTCCATTGTCCAGCCCACATGTGAGGGGGATTGTTAAAATATAAAATTATTGTTGGCCCACCTCCTATCAGCTTAAGCTTTTGGAATGGATTGGTAAACTAACATGGTGTCAAAGATCACAAAGAACACAAATATTTTAGCGTGGTTTGACAATTCGCCTACGTCTATGGATCAGGAGTATGATTTTCATTCCATTCACTGATGACACCTAATTGACAACTAATGTATAAATCATCAACTAATTAGAGATCAATCAGAATAATTAACAAATCTCTACACTTCCTCTCAAGTTGGTGCATACCAACTTGGAAATAAAGCTTCAAATAGGAAACAAAACCTCTAAATCTGGAAACAATTATCGGATTCCAACATACCAACTCAAGCTGATGCTAATTTTTTTTTAAATCCGAAAATAATCACGGATTCCAAAGCACCAACTTAGAAATAAAGCTTTGGGCAAATCTTCAATGAGGTTTGACTTTCTTTAATCTTCAAGAATAACTTTGAAAATATCACACACCAGACTCAAGTTCACATGAGTTTCACAGCATATTGATCTTCACATGCTATGCTCACACCAACATGAGCTTCACATCACATGCTTCAATTTTGAAAGCTTCACATGCCAGGCTCACACCAACATGAGCTTCACAGCACATGCTTCAATTTCAATTTTTCAAAAAACAAATTTCAAACCTCACAATAATTTTTTTTTTTTCAATTTTCTTTTTTTCCTTTTTAATTTTTTTTTTCTCAATACAATTCCCTTTTCTATTCAATCAATCATTTTTTTTTGTGTTTTTAATATTTATTTTTTCTTTTCTTTCTTCTTCTCCACATTCTATTCTTCTCTTTTCTCTTCTATTCCTTTTTTTTTTTTTTCCTTTTTTTTTCTTTTCTCTAAATAAACACACGTGCATAAGAATAAAAGGAAATTAGGCTTCCTTCATATGAATGAGGAGCAAATAAACGGAGGAACAATAAAAGAATAGAAGGCGGCGCTAGTCTTGTGAACATTTGGGTTCGTTTGCTGAGTTTTTCAAGATCGTTAGATTCATCAGTTGGGTTTGGAAGCGCGGCTCTTTGGACATGGTGGTTTGGCAGCAGATTTCAGCGTGGTAGTTACCGGCACGATTCGGATGGCCGTCTTAGATACCAAATTGAAACAAAGAGCAAAAAAATAGGACATAAAGAACACGAAGATTTTAACGTGGTTCAGTAATTCGCCTACGTTCACAGATCAGAGTATTATTTTCATTCCATTCACTGATGACACCTAATTGACAATTAATGTACAAATCATCAAATAATTAGAAATCAATTAGAATATTAACAAATCTCAAGTTGAAACCAAAATTGTATTATTGAGTAATTATCAAAAAAATAATTGTCTTGTTGAGAACTTTCTCTCAGACTAAATATAAAGGTCTAACTCGATGTGTTTTGTTCTGGAACGATCTGCTCGAAAGCAGTACTGTCATGGCCAAAGCGCTCTCTTTCTATTCAACCCATAAGCATTTATTTACGCTTTTGCATAAATGTATATTGCTTATGGTTGCTTCTAAATTTTTAACGTTTTTTCAAACTTTAGGTGTAAACAAGATGCATGGCTTTTGAATTTTGTACATGTTCTTAAATTATAAAAGACATACAGGATGCAAAAAACATACCAACCTTAGAAATTAAACAAAACGCGATAAAATTTAAGAAACGTGTTCCTCTCAATGTATCTGTTGATCTTATACGTACTTACATAACTACATATATACATACACACATAAATCTGTACATATAACAGATCCAGTTATATTATGACTATAGCTATAACTACCATGTAATATGGCAAAGACAAAAATGAAAACTGAAAAGTCGTTATCCCTAAAATATTATATATTCTGTGGTAAAAAGTAGTATTCACATTATTAAATGTCTCAGCAATTTCAGGCTAGAAGTAAGTCGATAATACTTCATGATCGTAACGTACGATCTTTACATAATCTGCTACTCTTAAAGTGATTTATAGCAGAGATCGGCCATTCCGTGATGCATTATTTTGTTCATCAGTGACCACCCTGACGACCCCCAATTGGCGAAGGATTTGAGCCCGCCGAAACGTCATCTCCGCGACCCATCATCAGCTTCCTGCAAGAATGAAGAAGCAATTCAGCAACATAAAATTTTCATATCATGGATATGAAGTGACTGATTGAATTAATTATGTATAAACCAAGGTACTATCTTCATGTCTCTAAAAAGTACTTTTCATTGTTCATACTTTCAACGAAAAATTTCGTTATCATACCGGCCAAAGTGACGGTCAAGCGGGGGATTGAAGAGAAGAACAAGGATTACGATGCAACATAACCATACGAAAAACCCTAATGACTTCATTTTGCTCCCGAGCTAGATGTATCTCAACTAATTGTGTACAACGAGCTTTTTAACCAGACAAATAACTAATTCAACTTTTTTTTTTAGTGCTTGAAAACAACACACACACATACACAGATATATATATATGGTATAGTTGAAGATGAAAACAAATGATCATTGAAAGAGCTTCCCGGTACGCATCTTCATTTTAACTTGGTCAAGTCTTGTTTCAGTGCGTGAATATGGCTCAGTCCATTCAACTCCACCATTATAATGTGGTTTTTTTCCCCCTATTTGACTGGGAAGGAGGGAAGAGTCAAGCCGGAGAAATTTGACGTATTGACATATTTTAAAAGTACATTTTAGTACCTAGTTTACGTCATACAATATTAACAATTAGTTTTTTTTTTTTTTTTTTTTTTTTTCGGCATGAACTAGTAAAATGACAAAAAAAAAAAGGAAAAAAGAAAAAAGATCCATTATAAAACTTCTCAATATTCTCCTAATTTCTTCCTCCTCTCTCTCATTTCTCTTCTTTTCGTCATGTTGTTTACAACGAACCTGTTGAATTTCATTTTTTATGATATGCAGGCAAAACATTATATCAGGTAATTTGATTCTAAAACGTGACCTATGTGAAGAAGTTTCTGAGTCCCAACTACATCCTCTATGGCTATTCAAACCGATATATATATATATATATATATATATATATATTATTATAACCATCTCCTCTCTTACCAAAATAAAACTCTACAAACATTCACGTCCCACCTATACAACTCCAACACCTCCAGTTCTTATTATAGTTCTTGGTCCTTTAGAACCGACTTGTGTGAAACAGCCACTCACTAATCTGATTCCGAAAATTTTGGAGTCTTAGATCATTGTCAGACTTTTTTGTTGTTCAACCACTATATTAATTTATTCCATCTATAACTAATGGATGCAGAGTAATACTTTCCAGTAGGTCACTGAGTGTTTTCAAACTTTATGTTTTTTGTCGGTAATTTGGTATGAGACTTGTGATTATAATTTAAAGCTGTCCAGCTAGACTTTATTTATTTTAAGAGAATTTATTATTTGATAAGTTTATATAAAATTTCTGGTTTATCTTTTACTATTTTTCTTAATTCTTAAGACACTGAAGCAAATTAATTTGGTTTATTTCTAAAACCTTTATAGGCCCAACTTGATGATTTTCTAAAGGGAAAATGAGACAAATACCCTTTAAAAGTGCGTAGGGTCAAGATTTCTACCACTTTCTCTTGATTAATAAGCATTTTAGTCAAATAAATATACTAGCAAAATGATATTAATTAAGAATGATGGGTAAAAATTTAGACTCATACACTCTTAAGGGTAAGTTCTGCAGTTTTCTCTTTTCTTATCTTCTTCTTCTCTAAAATTCAAAATAAACTTTAAGGCCTGCGAAATTCCCCGTCTGAATTCTGAGCTCCAAGTGCTACTACAAAAAGGTTCTTTCTAAGAATCCTAGAAGTGATGAAATAGTGGAGACTAAAGTCATTGGTAATATTACTGATGAAAGAAGACAAACCATTTTGTTGGAACAGCTAGAGAGACCAACATCGCCCTTGGTGTTCAAGAGATCATGTTCATGTGTTCAAAGGCTTGCAAAATTGCATTTATAGAGCGATGCAAGTCATTTATAAGTTTTGATGGATGTCATCTCAAGGATATATGTATGTGGAATAAAATTGTCACTCATAGCTTTAACTGCAGTCTCCATTTCTTTCATATATATAGCTTTTTTTTATATTTCTTTTTTGGGTTTCCAATTTTAACCCATTTCTGTTTTCCCTTCTCATTTAACTTTAATCGATCGGTCTGCTGGTCTTCGTAGAGAATTCTGATGACGTCACACCGGTTGAGCACGATGAGAGAGAAACGGATGAAAAAAAGTTAATACATTTCCTTTTAGGGGTGATGGCCTAATATAATCATGAATGGCTAATATATGAAAACCATTGTCATTTATTTAAAAATAGATCATTAAATCAGCCACTTTTCCAGGACTATAAGAAAAAATCCTTATTTTAATCTTAATCTTATTTAACATATATATAAGAATCAAAGTCTTTTTCCATTCACTCTCTTCTACTTGACAAGTGTCAACTCTTATTTTTTTTTCTTTTTTTTCTTTTACTTTTTTTATTATTTTTTTTTGTCTTTTTTTCTTTCCCAATTTATTTTTTTCTTTTTTTTTCCTAAAAAGTACTCTACAATTGAGTCACTACAACGTTTTTTTAAATACTTTTTTTCCCAGTACTTTGCTGCTATTAACATATATAATTTCTTTAAAATGTGTCCTTACTTATTTCTTTTCTTTTTACTAAAAGCACCGCTATAGTGTAATTCTTATTTGATATGATTTTTTACTCACTTGCTCATGTTAAAATAATTTTTAAAATGTGCATCTATTTAATTTTTTCTATCTAATCCCACATAGTTACACGGGTGGAGCACATTATCAAACTAGTACTATTTAAAAGACATTTAAAATTTTCTTAAGGCCACTACTCATGGTCCACGTTGGTTTGGGGTGCCTTATATTACGTGAGGTTTTCTATGACCTAGTCAAACAGCTTGTATTTGAACTAGGAAAACTACCTTGATTTTTAGGAGAAATTTTAGCTAGAGAGATTTTTATGTTTTTTTTTTTTTAGAATTGAATTTAGAAATATTTTTAGTCATTTTTTATTTTCAGGGATAATTTTGTTAATAAAATTATTCAGAAAAGTGTTGTTAATCTAAAAGCTATAGAAATACTCTCTATGACTAGGCTTAACAATAATTTTTTCAAATCAAACCTTACACGCGTTTCTCAGGCTTCCATGTAGATTTCTTTCCAGCTTCTTAATTGCTTAATGTGATACAGATACAGTTAGTTTAAACATGTAAACATCCAAAGTTAACTATTCCGTACCTTGTGTATCAGTTCAGAACATCAAATGAATAACGTGGCAAATGAGAATTTGTATCCATAACATTATTTAGTGATCAGTAAAACAAAAATAATAATAGCATTATGCAGTAACCTAAGATGCGTTTTACTTTCCATCAGAGTTGTGCTTAATCCCAGACGATTTACAAGAAAGCATATTCCTTAAATCATCGATGAGGAATTTTTCCAGCATCCCGCTGTGGCGGAGGTGGACCAGCTGCTCGCAAAGAAGAACCAGGGTCTGCTCGACCTGCGCTGCACCCAATGATCAGCAGCCTGCTGAAAGAACAAAACAAAGATTTTGTCATAATAATCGATTAATTCTAAACCGAGCCACTGTAAATTCAAATTCGTCTCTACATACCGGCCAAAGCGATCATCCGACGGGGGATTGAAGAGAAGAACAATGATTAGGATCCAAAATAACAATAAAAACCTGAACAACTTCATCTCTCTTGCTACCGAGTTGCTAATTGTCTCAGCTTGTAAGACTTATATAGGAGCTGTATTTATACATGCTTAGATGGCTGATTACTTTAAGGACACTAGTGTAAAATAAAATATTAATGAAAAAAAAAGTATAATCAACTTTCATGGGAAACTACTCGGAAGATGAGAGAACTCTACTTTGGTCAATGATCAACTCTATTTATACTTTGAACTTTGATAAATTTTCATTTATTTATCCACTGCTGAGACGATTTCCATTGTTTGAAATGTGAATGGAAGTGCTAATTTTGCATTTGTCTATCAAGAGGCCCCACTTGTTAGTGACGGACAAACAGAAATACTTTTGCTGGAAATGTAATTGAAAAAAAGGTGGATGAAGTGAATAACAGATTTACAGTAAATAGTAAAGTTTGAAAATTATTTAAAATAAATAACAGTTTATCGTGTAAATGTTTCATTTACGACTAATAAAAATAATTTATATAGAAAAAAATCTTTATTCACATGAAAACAAATCTTTTTACCAATTGTAAAAAAAATTTACGTGAATAAATCTTTTACTAGTCCAAAATGAAAAAAAATCTATAATATGTTTTTAGTTAATAGATTCATACATACCGGCCAGAGTGATCACCGAAAGGTGGATTGAAGAGAAGAACACTGATTAGGATCCAAAATAACCATGAAAACCTTAACAACTTCATCCCTCTTGCTACGGAGCGGCTAATTGTCTCAGCTTGTAAGAGTCATATATAGGAGCTGTAATTATACATGCTTAAACGGCAGATTACATGAATGACAATAGTATAAAATGGAAGATTAATGAAAAAAAAAGTATAATCAACTATCATTCTACGTGAACTTTCATGTGAAACTACACGGAAGATGAGAGAACTCTACTTTGGTCAATGATCAACTCTATTTATACTTTGAACTTTGATAACTTTTCATTTATTCTCCACTGCTGAGACGATTTCCATTGTTTGAAATGTGAATGGAAGTGCTAATGTTGCATTTCTCTATCAAGAGGCCCCACGTGTTAGTGACGGACAACCATAAATACTTTTGCCGGAAATGTAATTGAAAAAAAGGAGGATGAAGTGAATAACAGATTTATTGAGAATAATTAACGTAAATAGTAAAGTTTAAAAATTATTTGAAATAAATAGTAGTTTATCTTGTAAATGTTTCATTTACGATTAGTAGAAATAATTTGTATGGTAAAAAATCTTTATTTTCATAGAAACAAATCTTTTTACCAGTTGTAAAAAAATTTACGTAAAAAAAATCATTTTACCAATCCTAAATGAAAAAAATCTATAATATATTTTTAGTTATTAGATTCATACATACCAGCCATAGCGATCAGTGGACTGTGGATTGAAGAGAAGAACAATGATTAGGATCCAAAATAACCACGAAAACCTTAACAACTTCATCCTTCTTGCTACCGAGCATTGTCTCAGCTTATAAGAGTTATATAGGAGCTGTATTTATTTATACATGCTTAAACGGCTGATTACATGAAGGACAAGATTCAAAAGATGTTGTGAAAATAATAAAGTACAAGAAGACTAATGGAGAAAGAAAAACATAGAGCTTCAAAGAGACTCGTTCAAGTCTTTATGAGTGGCAAATCACTACCAAGAATTTGAATGTTTTGTTACAAAAAATTTGGTAACTAAAAGCCCTGTTTTTGGTAGTAAAATGTTTTTGTTACCAAAAAATTTTAGTAGCAATAAGTGCGTAGTATAAGTATTAGTTACCAAAATTTTAGTAGCAAATAGTTTTTGCTACCTAAAATTTTTTAGTAACAAAATGTATTTGGTAGCGAAATGTATGATATTCGGTGACCGAAAATTTCAGGAGCAAAAAGTTTTTGGTAGCAAAAAGTGTGAGATTTAAGACACTAAAATTTTGGTAGCAAAATATATTCGGTAGTAAAAGGTACGCGATTCAGTCACCAAATATTTGGTAACAAAAGGTATTTAGTAGCGAAAGCCGTGAGATTTAGGGATTAAATATTTGGTAGCAAATTGTATTTGGTAGCAAAATGTATGAGATTTAAGGACCAAAGTTTTTGTAGCAAAATGTATTTAGTAACGAAGAGTACAAGATTCAAGTACCAAAATTTTAGTAGCGAAAGGTATTTGAAATAATTAGCCACCAAATATTTAGTAGCAAATAACTAATTTGTTGCTACTAAATTTTTTTTGGTCACCAAAACTGAGATAGATTTATATACCTGTATTTTTATATATATATATAAATAATATACAAAATATTTATTT